>NW_024879183.1:228734-349815 GCF_018340385.1 Cyprinus carpio
TTTGTGGGCGGAGCCTATGACATTCAGTACGAAAGTTGTTTGGCTTGATGAGATCTATATCTGTACCGAGTTTCATACGTCTACGTGCAAGTATGTATGATTATATGCCCTCCATATTCCAGGGGGCGCTGTAGAGCCCCTATGCCACGCCCGTGTATCAGTCTCTGCCCGGCCCCTAATGGCCGCAGGTTCCAATGTGTGTGCCAATTTTCAAGAGTTTTCGAGTATGTTAAGGCGTCCGAGCAGCCCCCGAGACGTTGGAAAAAAATAATAATAATAATAATAATAATAATAATTATAATAATAATAAAAAATAATCCTAAGGAAAACAATAGGGCTCTCGCCCTCCAGGCTTGAGCCCTAATAATCCTAAGGAAAACAATAGGCTCTCGCCCCTCCAGGCTTGAGCCCTAATAATCCTTAGAAAAACAAGAGTGCTCTTCGCCCCTTCGGGCTTGAGCCCTAATAATAACAAATAATCCTAAGGAAAACAATAGGGCTCTCGCCCTCCAGGCTTGAGCCCTAATAAAAAATAATCCTAAGGAAAACAATAGGGCTCTTCGCCCTCCAGGCTTGAGCCCTAATAATAAAAATAATCCTTAGAAAAACAATAGGGCTCTTCGCCCCTTCGGGCTTGAGCCCTAATAATAATAATAAACAAAGCAATTCCAATAGGGTCCTCACACCATCGGTGCTCGGGCCCTAAATATACAATAATGAATACATATGAATCAGGAGGATTGAACTTTCTTGATTTCTGTACTCTAAATAATACCTTTAAAATTAACTGGATCAGACATTTGACTCTAAATCCAAATCCTCGTTGAAATTTATACCTAATTTAGTTTTTTCCAAATTAGGTGGTCTTAGATTTCTCTTGATTTGCAGTTACAAAATTGATAAAATTCCTTTAAGCTTATCCTGCTTTCATAAACAAATGTTGCTGGCTTGGTCTCTATTATATAAACATAACTTTTCTCCCCATAGGTACCTTATTTGGAACAATTACAATATATTATATAAAAATAAATCTTTATTTTTTGAAAATTGGTTATCAGCAGGCATAATATGAGTTAGTCAATCATTAAATCAAGAAGGCATGTTACTCACTTATTCTGAGTTTTTAGCTGTCCATGGAATTCCAGTAACACCAAAGGAGTTTTCAATTGTCATGGATGCAATTCCCACAGGAGTTTTGGCATTATTCAGAGCTAATACCCAAAACAGTATTACACCCCCCTCTACATTTGACTTATTTGATACTCATATTGGAAAACTTTGTTTTGGCCCTAGAAATATCAATGTTAACAAAACTGTTCGTTCCTTACTTCAAAAATATATTGTGTCTTCTCCAAACTGTATATTTTATTGGAACAGATTAGTTAAAGGTTTATTATGGAAGGACATTTGGACCTTGCCAAACAAATACCTATTGGTAAACAAAGTCAAGGAAGTTTTACATAGATATTACCCAGTAAATAATTTTCTTGTTAAATTTAAAAATGATATTGATTTGAATTGTTCTTTTTGTAATATGAGTACTGAAATTTTGTTTCATCTATTTTGGCATTCCTATTATGTTAAAATATTTTGGAAAGATTTGACTAGATTTATAATTGATAACATTGACCCCACTTTTTCTTTGTGCTTAGAACATGTTTTATTTGGTTTTACTAATATCCCTTCAAATAAAACCAAAGAATATTATATTATAAATTAAATTTTAATTTTTGCGAAATTTCATATCCACAAGTGTAAGTACAGTAAAACCAATCCTTTATTTTTGGTTCTTGAAAAAGAAATTCCAATTTATGTGAAGACAATTTTTTATTCACATAATAAGAAAGTAATTAAGACAGTTTTCATTTGTAAATCCTTTAATATAGTTATGTAATGTTTAGCCCACCCCTGGCTATATGTGTATTTTGAATGCATATTTTTTTTCCTTTATATTCTGTTTGTGTTTTCTTTTTTCATGTGTATTATTGTTGCTGTAACTGTACTTTGACTGTGTTATTGAAGTTTAATTAAAAAAAAAATTATTGGCCAGTAAAAAAACAAAAAAATATTGGCCAGTAAAAAAAAAAAAAAAAAAATCTATAGACTCGTCCATAACAACAAAAATCAATACTTTATTGAACCTTTTCAATAAGTGTGTGCTGAAAACAAGAGCATTTTTGATGTTCATTTCTCTCCAGTCTGCTCGTTTTATCGCGTTCAACCATAGCTGTCAACGGTTTGTTTGTCTGGCAATGGCAGCAGATATGCGATCAAATTTAAGGCTATATTATGTCGATTCTGGCAGACTGGCACCTAACATCACAACAAGATGATATTTTAAGCTCCTTACGTAGCTGAATCTGCGCTGGTTTGAATGCGACACTATACATGTTAGATGTGATCCACCTCTTAACAATCCTGTCAGAGAGTGAGAGTGTAACATTACAGGTCGGCCGATCTGCTTTTGTGGTTAAAGTTAACCTTTTCAACATGTTTCAGTGTTGTTGTTGCTCAATGCTCAGCAATGGCATGGCCACGATGTTGTCTGGGGGTTTGACAAAAGGGGAGTGGGACAGTGGGTGGTGCTCGGGATGGTGACTGAAGGTGGTGACTGTGTGGTTCTGACGACAACTTTTTACGGAAGTCACAATGGTTTGTGAAAAATCACAGCTACTTTAACAAGGCTGTGTGCATTTTACTGTAGACTGACTGTTTTGAAATTTATATGATAGTTAAATAGCCCCTAGACCTCAGTTATCATGAAAAAAGCCAGGAAATATCAACTTTACATGTGAAATTAAAACTGCCAGTAGGTGGCAGCAAATCACTGATAAGTGATTCATTGCGATTGAACCAAATCACTTAAACGGCTGATTCATTCAGAAACGAAACACCGTCCTGTTGCTCAGAGATGCAGAACAGCGCTGTGGCTATGTTTGGAATTCTTTTTTTTGAGAAATAGAGCAAAATTAGGAAATATGGTGTCCAAAACGTAAGTCTCTTACTATTAACTATTTGTTTATTGAAAATCAATATCAAATTTGTAATCATGCTGACTTTTGGAGAAAATGGGAAGTCATGGCATAATGGTTAGAGTGTCCTACTTGTAATCCAAGGGTTGTGAGTTCGAGTCTCTGGCCGGTAGGAATTGTAGGTGGGGGGAGTGAATGTACAGCGCTCTCTCCACCTTCAATACCACGACTGAGGTGTCCTTGAGCAAGGCATCGCTCCCTGGGCGCCGCAGCATAAATGGTTGCCCACTGCTCCGGGTGTGTGTTCACGGTGTGTGTGTGTTCACTGCTGTGTGTGCTCACTTTGTATGTGCAAAATAGAAGAGATAAACGGACCAGATATCACGAATTCTGAGTATGGGTCACCATACTTGGCTGTATGTCACGTCACTTCACTCACTTAAATATATAAATTTTCGGCCCCATATCTTGAACTATGTGATAATTCTAAATGCATTTTAATAAACTAATTAATACAGTGAAAGAACACACTCTAAATACGCAAGCGCACACACTAGTCCAACCAGCTACACTTCATCAAGTAATGTATGCGCGCATTCTGGAGGTGTTTTGTTAGCTTTTCGCGATATACTCATAATATCAAATCACACATTCTTAAAACAACAATTAAGATATTATCCCAGACCATACATATCACACACCCCTATGTTTAGATTTTTATAATGCATTGTCTTCTTATTGTTCCACCAGTTCACATTTAAAGCTCTGCGTGTTTGCAGGGTAAAAACATGGGTCGATTTTCGCATTTGTCTGAACAAAACAACAGTTTTATTGAAAATGCTCATCCATTCTCTGCCAGCAGGTGGAGCGTTTGGTAGAATGAACCTGTCTCCCCAGTAACAGCAGAACACAAAGCAGCGCAGGACCGGACTTTGAATGTGCAGTGCTCATGTTTATTCAATGCAATCATAGCCTTTTTGAAGTTTAATCAGCACATTCAGCCATTTCACAATTCTGGTCTTTCCATCCCCAAATTTAAGACCTCTTTAAATCATAATAAAGACTTTCTTATACAATTTAAGACTTTTAATGGCACCGTGGCACTCGATTGGGATTTCCATTAAACACCAGAATTGCCTTTCACAGATTATAGCAGGTTCACCCTGAACACATGTGAAAGACATGAAAGGGTCCGGAGAAGCCGTGGGGAACGTTATGCTGCCTGTAACATCGTTCATAATGACCGGTTTGGTGGTGGGTCAGTGATTGTCTGGGGAGGCACATCCATGGAGGGACACACAGACCTCTACAGGCTAGACCAGGCACCCTGACTGTTATTAGGTATCAGGATGAAATCCTGGACACACTGTCAGACCCTGCACTGGTGCAGTGGGTCCTGGGTTCAATGCCCGGCCTCATGTGGAGAGAGTATGCAGGCAGCTCCTGGAGGATGAAGGAATGGATACCATTGAATGTCCTCCACGCTCAGACTGTCCAGGAGCTCTGTGAAGCCCTGTTCCAGATCTGGGAGGAAACACCCCAGAACACCATCCGTCGTCTCATTAGGAGCTTGCCCTGATGTTGTCAGGCATGCATACAAACACGTGAGGGCCATACAAAATACTGAGTACCATTTTGAGTTGCTGCAATGAAGTTTCAGCAAAATGGACTAGCCTTCTGAATAATAGACTTATCCTATTTAGTTTTAGTCAACAGTACCTGAGAACTGTTTGTATTTGGAGTGCCGGTAAGAATATTCACTGACCAAGGGAGGGAGTTTGTGAACCAGGTTATTAATACTTCGCACACAGTTTTGCGTTATTTGTATTATTTGCAATATGTTGTGATTACTACCATACCAAATCACACATTTCTGCCATCAGGTCAATGAGGACATGTTCAGTATCTTGTGTGTGAAGCGGTGCGAGACATCAGCTTATCACCTCCGGTCAAATGGCTAGGATTATAGGATAAACCAGACCATCAAGAGGGCTAACTGCTTTTTAAAAAACAGTTCAAAACTTGCTCTAGAAAGGTGCAATAGAAATAAAGTACTTACTTAGTCCAAGTACTGTAATGATAAACAGAATGACTGGGACAAACATCTGAATGTTGTGGTTATGCTATCAACACCTCAAAGCAGGTCATTTTTAGTTAAAAAGTTCATTGCATTATCAATTCTGATGAAGTGCAAATTTTACTAGCTTCGTTTTTATAATGATCACGAAAAAAAACAAAAACAAAAGAAAAAAAAAAAGTCAAAACTGAAAAATTTAAAAAAACTTTTCCCCACAGAAGAAATGTTTACCATGGCTAAACAATGACGTTAGTAATTACATTTTACTTAATTTTATCTGGTAAATACATATTGCAAACACTTTATTATGTTTATATTTTATATTTATTCTTTTATTTTATATTTATTCTTATATTTTATTTTTTTAGATTCTCGACACAAGTATTGCACAGTTCTGTAAAGCATATGGAGGAACAGCTTTACAAGTTCACACATTTATTCTGTATAATGTGTTTTCTTTTTCCAGGGCTTGGATTGGGTCGCCAGTCGGATTCGAGTGTACGATCTGATTGGCCAATTCAAGTCTATTTCACAGAGGGACATGGCAACACAATTCAGTGCATTGTACTGCAACAAATTTATATTAGATTAGTTTAACTACAGGATTTCATTTTTGTTCTTTTTATTTTTGTGTATTAAACTTAAATTGTTGAAATGGTTTACTATTTTTGTTTCATGTATTTATTTATTGTTTTAGATGGCAGAAAGGGACCTCTCTGAAAACAGAGGTTCTACTGACAGATGATCTGTGGCGTCTGCACATGACCTACAAGAGATATGTCTCATATGTGTGTCCTCATTATTCTAAACGAATTGAAAAGCCAATGCAGGTAAAGTGTTATCCAACCTTAATTTTCTAAATATAGGACTGTATAGAGGAGGTGAAACTGTACTGTTCTTGATGAACAGGAGCCCCTGCACCATCACATAACTTTATTCAACCCACTTCACGTGGCTCTGGATGTCATTATATCAGATGACCACTAGATGTCCTCATAACCTCATATATGTATAACATATACAATATGTTACATCCCCCTTCTTAAGTATATTCCTTTATACTCAAGATCAGGCCTTGGCTTACCTGGTGCGTAACCTTCTCAAATGGTTCCCTGAATCGGACAGCAGCCCTCCGGAGCTCACACGAGCACATCTTGTTGGTCCTCAGCGCAAGGCTCCTGCTCCTCTGCGGACCGTGATCCTGAAATGCCTTCGCTTCACCGACAGAGATTGGATTTTAGGATTCGCAAGGAAGTCACCGGTGACAGTAGACAGCCAAGCAATTCGCTTCACTGCAGACTATAGCGATGCCACCGCTCGGCGCAGACGCCCGTGCTTCCCTATAATGAGCAGGGCTCGCACCTTGGGATTTCATGCTTTCCTGTTATATCCAGCCACCATCAAGTTGATAAGAGGACTCGACCAAAACCTGTTTACTGAGCCAAGTGAGGCGTCCAAGTTTATTGACTCCTTTGTTTCACTCAATTCGGAAGATATGACTTCACTTTTGCCATGACTGTTGTCATGCTAGTTTTTCTCTGTCATTCCATTCAAGCATAAGAAACGTCTACATTTGCAACCTGATTTTGATTTTCTGATTAATTATCTGCCTTTTTACGGCTTGGAGTCTTGCCTATTTTTAGTTGGTAATATTACGCTGTTTTGTTGTTCTATCGCACTGAGATTTAACTCGTAAAATCCGTTGTGGATCTCTTTTATTTTTCTAGCAAAAATTAATAAAGTAATATGATTGATTAAGCTCAGTAGTGCTATTTTTAGGGGAGTGAGCGAAGGACAGTTATTTGATCTGTTGATTTTTTTTTCTGCTTTGTTTAAATGAAAGATCTTTTTTTTTTTTTTTTTTTTTTTTGTGTGTATGTGTGTTTGTGTGTGCGTGTGGTTTGCATGTTGGTTTGCTCTCATAATATTCACCTTACCCCAATCACTACCATTACTGTAAGTCTACAGAGCCCGGGACGTCACCTGTAGGAGAAAAAAATACAATCCGTGGCGACGGTTTTGCAATCCATCCCCTGAGTTTATAAACCATACTCATGAATTCTTAAACTGTTCCCTCGGTTTAACAAATCATGCCCACGGATTAATAAACCGTACCCAAGAATTTCCAATCGGTGTGCTCAGATTTTTTAAACCGTACCCTCGGTTTTTGAATCCGTACCCACAAATTCATAATCCGTGCGCACGCTTTCTCAATCCGTTCCCTCGGATTTGTAAACTCACGGATTTGTGGCTCCGCCCCCACCGGCAGATTGATTTCTGTTTATTAAACATTATTTTTCATAGTATCCTATGAGACCATGATCCGCCCTCACAAAATAGTCTTCTTTTTAGCGTTTATTTTACATTAATCACCAATAGGATAAGATACTGCCGCCTGTGTTTTATAGCCTAAAATAAACGCTAAAAAGAAGAAAATAAAGGGATACAAAACAATTAATGTGCCATTTATGTTGTCATTCCTTTTCTCTCTAACTGAATGCAATGTTATAATAGGCCTAATTATTTAATAATAACATTAATAGTGAAGCGTGCATCTAACTCTGGGCGGGAGCTTAGTATAATAAAATCACCAAAATAAGTCTTCATGTTAAGAAAGAATAGTACACAAACATTTCCAAAACTGTAAAAGGTTATTTAAAAATAAAGCATTCATGAATTATTTTATGACAAACATTTTTACTGTCTTAAGTGCACTCATTTATTTAGCCTATAAATTAAAATAATAATAATAAAAATAACTATTATTTATATCATTAGGCCTATTATATATTATTATACAGGTTATGCATAAGAAACTTTTATCCAAAACGACTTACAAAAGAGGAACAAATTACTCCAGAGTCAGTCACAATGCCAGGTTTATTTTACAATAATAATCAAGTGCTAAGATTATCACAAATTAAACAAGATTTTGATGCACATCTTTCTTATTAAATCGTTGTATTCCACCTCATACTACACTTGATAGAGACTCACTTAAGACACTTTGCTGTAGGCCTGTTCCACATAATAATATTCAATAAAACTGTATTCTAACATGTAGGTTACCTAGGAGCTTGCTGCATGAATCCGTGAATACAGTTTACAAATCCGAGGGAACGGATTGCAAAAGCCTGCGCACGTATTATGAATTCGTGGGTACGGATTCAAAAACCAAAGGTACAGTTTACAAAATCTGAGCGCACGGATTGGAAATTCGTGGGTAAGGTTTATTAATCTGTAGGGGAATTTACAGTTAAAACCCAAGGACCAAATATGATGAATGAGAACCAGGAGTCAGAGATGCGTTCAATTAAATAAAAATTTACTGAAGAACATGGTTTGCAGTTTCATCAGCAGAAGTCAGCTTCAACACTCTCGATGGAGTTCGTAGGCCGCTCTGAGTACAACTCAAAATCAGCAACATTATACCCAGACAGAGGATTACTAATTGCGGTCAATGCATAAGTCAACAAAATTTCTGATTGGTTCCCAAAACCTAGATAAACTCTCTAAAGACGTATATCTGATATGCTGGGCATTGGCAGTTGAATGTTTGTCCTGGGACTGTCTGAGCTTCTCCCTGTACAGACAGATACTAACACACATACGCAGAAAACATATCAGAACTTCAAGGCCGTCTAGCCCTAGCTAGAATTTTATCAGTATGGTTTGTTACACACACTATGAAGTCATCATCTTAGAGAGTAGAAGTACACCATAAAGCAGGATTCTTTAATATCTCATAAGCGCACATAAGGTTACACATTTTACTCTTGCCATAACTTGATTAATAGTCAAACAAGAAATAATGTAATAATATAATTAATATCAATATGAAGGATATAGCAACTCGGCATCCACTCCTTCAAATCCGTGGGCACAATTTGTTAAACCGAGGGAACAGTTTAAGAATTTGTGAGCACAGTTTATAAACTGAGGGGATGGACTGCAAAACCGTCGCCACGGATTGATTTTTTTTTTCTCCTACAGGTGACGTGCCAGTCTCCGTATAAATCAGGCATGTCCAGTTGGCTATACTTTGGCACTCGCTTTTCAAACTGTAAACAATGGGTAAAGGTCTTCATGTAATTTATCTAAACATTCACAGTTTTGTTCCTAAAATTGATCAACTAAGGGCATGGCTTGTTTATAATAATCCCAATATTATAACATTATCTGAAACCTGGCTAAATGAAAGTACAGCTGACTCCAATGTTAAACTGGACAACTATGGTGTAAGATCACTTTCAAAAAGATGTATGCACAACTTTAAGCATTCATATTCGTATTTTGTCCAGTTGGCTATACTTTGGCACTCGCTTTTCAAACTGTAAACAATGGGTAAAGGTCTTCATGTAATTTATCTAAACATTCACAGTTTTGTTCCTAAAATTGATCAACTAAGGGCATGGCTTGTTTATAATAATCCCAATATTATAACATTATCTGAAACCTGGCTAAATGAAAGTACAGCTGACTCCAATGTTAAACTGGACAACTATGGTGTAAGATCACTTTCAAAAAGATGTATGCACAACTTTAAGCATTCATATTCGTATTTTTAAACATTTGTGCGTAAATTAACTTTACGCAAAATTACGTTTTCATACACGTGAGTTAATAAAATTACATTTGTGTTTTTATGTGAGTGTGACTCTAGAAGCTATGAATGTAAACATTCACGAGTACAACTCTGATTTCTACGACTACGAATTCTTTACTATGAACACAAATTCAAGTTTGTGGGTACGAGTAAAGAACAGTTGAAGTGACGTCACTGCCGTCCCAGGGCAGGTAATCGAACCTCGATTCCAACTAACGCGCATGCGTCAAAGGTGAAAGATGGCTAACAACAGACCTGATGCTGCTAGCCTAGGCTCAGCGTGACAGGTAAAGTAAATAATGTGTTTATTCAACATTTTTATACAATTTTACTATTTTGATAGCACTTTATAATGATATACATTTCTGCAACTCGTAGACGTTATTGCTTTTGCTTGCAACCTAACGGTATTTACTCGGCTGTTAACTAGTGCTAGACGACGTTAGCGTTGATGAAGTGCTCTGTGTGAAAGTAACGTTATAGTTAGTGATGTTAGAACTTGACCTGTTTCGCCAAATGACACTGCATGAACTGCAATAAACTTAACTGCTATCATATGTTTAGCAATGTCGACCACACAGCAGTAATGACAACTGAGCCAGACGAAATAATTGCTTTAGCTTGCAAAATAATGATAACATTAACTTAGCTTCGCCTATTAGTTTGCAAACATACTTCAGTTGTAATGTTTTGAATGTCTATTTAGCCTAACGTTACATAATGTTGAAGTTAACGGTACCATGTATTGCATCTAATATGTATTTTGGCATTTACAGGGACCACTGGCTACTCAGTTACTGCAGCGTCTGGAATCAAGGATCACTGACACGTTAAGTCAACCATACTTTAATTTGGACTACTTCCAGTACGTTGTAAATCAGGAAGCCTTTATTCTGACATCTGCATCTAGCATTTTAAACATCCCAGCTGAAATTGTGGAGTGTCTTTTATCCCTTCAAAGAATGATCCACGCAGCTCTTTCCCAAGAGAGTCCCTGTGTTTTTATTAGAGAAGGAGGACGCGGCTGACCAAAAGTTTGTTTTTCTGAGGAGCTGCTGTCCCGGCTCATTGACATGCGCTTACCAGTGTCTTGTATCGCCAACCTGCTGGGTGTCAGCCAAAGTACAATTTTCCGGCGTATGCATGAACTCCGGTTGTCCACAAGATTTACATACAGCAGTTTATCTGACAGTGAACTGGATGATGCTGTCATCTTCATAAAAACCAGGATCCCAAACGCAGGATACAGAATGGTTAAAGGTTGTCTCCAAGCAAATGGACATAGAGTCCAGTGGAATCGCATCAAGGAGTCCATGCACAGAGTTGACGCTCCAGGAATTTTGGAAAGAATGACACAGCTGGGTTGCATCGTCAGGAGGACATACTTCGTACAGCAGCCTTTGTCATTAGTGCACGTGGACACTAACCATAAGCTCATAAGGTAAGATATTCATTTATTTATGTACTTTATTATGGGTGTTGAGTTAATGCAGCTCTTTTCATTGACTGCTCATTGTCATCTCATCCTTTTGATTTCAAGGTACAACATCGTCATATTTGGAGCAATAGATGGTTACTCAAGAAAGGTGCATCACTTTTTTTTTTTTTACTACTTTTATTATAGTGCTTTATTCTTCCTGTATATGTTTGTGTTTATGTATTCACTGTTGATAGATGGCATATGTGTCCGTCCGTATTATTATTATTATTTTTTTATTATTATATTATTTTATTATTATATTATTATATTTTATTATTTAATTATTATTATTATTATTATTTTTATTATTATTATCGTTTTTGAATACAAAACATATAATGACAAAACCAAATTCAAATAACTGTCTGATTTTGGTTTTTGCAAATTCATTTTTTTGTTTCTCCATTGAATTAAGACATTAAGAAAAACAAGACAGTTGTGTCAGATGACCCGGAAGTAAAAGTAAATATATCAAAATAAAGGACAGCAGTAGTTAATTACATGCAGTTTAATATTGTGCATTTATCCATGTGCACAGCAAAAGTCACGTTAATGAGCAAATTTTTGATGCATTACATTTGGTAATATACTTTAACCTAAGTCATTATTGTGTGTGCAGTAGGCAATGTGAGTATATTTAAACGTTTGCAGATTCACTATATGAAACTCTGTTGTCTGTATAGATACTGTATCTGGAACCAGCAACAAATAACTGCTCAAACACTGCCCTTTCATTTTTCCTCAAGGCAGTGGAAACCTTTGGCTGGCCTTCCAGGTAAATAGTAATATCTTGTGCTACTGTTTCTATGCTCTTGTTGATCATTTCAGTAATGTTCAATGGAATATTTTGTTGTGATAAATGATAATTATAACTGAGCATTTCCCCTATTAATTTTCCAGGGTCAGGGGCGATGAAGGCGTTGAAAATGTCGCAATTGCTAAAACCATGTTCTGTGTTAAAGGCACTGGAAGAGGGAGCTTCATCGCTGGGCGAAGTGTACACAACCAAAGGTTAATATGATAATTTACATAATCTACAGTATATTCATAGTGAGAATGTTAAATCATTGTTGGAAAGTATTTTTAGTAAGACTATGTGAATGATTATTTTGAGTTGAGTAAGGCCTGTTATTTCTTATTTAGGATTGAATGCCTATGGCGAGATGTCTGGACCTCTGTCACTCATCTGTACTATTTAGTTCTTCACAGTCTAGAAGAAGATGGCCTGTTGGATTTGTCAGATGCTGTCCATCTGTTTTGTGCCCATTATGTGTTCCTTCCGCGTCTGGCAGAGGCCCATCACACATTCACAGAAGGTTGGGACAACAATCCCTTACGATCTGAAGGTGGACTCACCCCTAACCAACTCTGGGTTATGGGTCACATGCAGAACCCTTGTGACGCAGATGAAGATTTGCAGGTTTGTTGAAGCTATTTCTCAAAGTGTGGTTAAAAAATGCAGTTCAAATGTTTTCAACCTGAAAGTGTCGATTTAGACTTATATAAAAAGCTGAAATTTAAAATTTTTGAATGGTGTCAATAACTTTAGAAGAAAGTTATTGAATAGTAATATATAAGTATGTAAGAATAGTGTGTTGCTTCACTTAAGCACACAAGTAGACCGTCAACTGAGCTTAATTTTGATTTTCATTTTCTTTAGTCACTGCACTAGGCCTTTGTATGTCAAAGTGTGCTTGGCAGTGTTTTCAAATATTTCTAAATGTTGTTTCATACAAAATAACACTATTTTCAGAACATGGAGCTGTATGGAACTGACTGGGATATGTTTGATGGTGTGCCTGAAGAACCTTCTGGAGTTGAAGTCCCAGAAATTGAGTGCCCGCTGACTCCAGCTAGTATGGAAACTGTACAGTCCATGATCGATCCCTCTGCATAGTCAGAATCATTTGGCAGAGACATTTATATATCAATGGTTCAGTGCATTGAAAGTCTATGTGTGACACAAAGAAACACCTAAGATATAAGCAGTCCTTACAAAAGATTTAATGGAATGAAGTTAAACATTTGCAAACTGACTGCCAGTTACAAAAGGCTTGCTTTGACATTACTTGATTTTATCATTGGATTAACAGTGAGGTAAAAAACTAACTCCTCATTCATTTTGGTTTTAAAGTGAACCATTAATAACAGCAAAACAATGGTTTTGTAACAATGAATAAAGTTATTCAAAGAAACAAGAAAATGTCAAATAAAATGCCAATAAAACAAAACAATTCAATGCCTATTTTGACTTATGCAGTTACTTGTTAGTTTCCCCTTGGAGTGAGTTACATCCTGTCAAAGGTTTGCCCATGGCATATGGCTGATGTCATAATGTTTTTGAATTCACTGAATGTTTTCAGGTGCGCTGAGGGAAATGTGATTGTACGACTGCAGGCGCTGACAATAGGAAAACAAACAGTGTGCTGTGTGTCACAGTCATGGTGGAATCTCACATTTATGACAAAGTCCTTCTTTTCACTAGGCAGAAGGGGCTTGTGTCCCTGTCCGGTGAGCCACTGCATGATTCGTCCAACAGTCAAACTTTCTGGAGCAATGTTGTTGCTTGGGCCATCTTGTTCTTAAAAAAAAATAGATTAAATGTAAGTCTGGATAACTAAAGGAAGGCAGCATCTTTTTAATAGTTTTTCAACTTAATACAATGAGTTAATACAATCCCTCAATTAAATCACATTAACATGTTAAGCATAGCCCCTTTTTGGGTCGGGAGCAGGGGGTGTTAAAAGCCCTGGCTGTCTGTAAAATTTCATGAAGCAGTGTTATTCTAGAGGTCATAATATTAAATATCACATTTTACATCAAGATTCTGCAAAAGAAACATTAAGGCTTGTGAATTTATTGGAGTATGTAAATTCATAGCTAGCCATTTCCACTGTGCTGTATAAAAATTACTGCAGGACAGCAGAAGAAAAGCTTACTACTACTATATTATTCAATATTGGCTAAAACACACCAGAATCCTCAATTTCCTGAAGGTAGTCCTGGAAAGAGTTCATGATGTTTGTTTTCATGTGGTGTTTGGCAGAACCAGAATCTCACTGAAGACAGGGCAGCTGTTCTCCAGAATGAAGACTGCATCCACCTTTAAGAAGAAAATACATTTCAGTCTGCATTCAACATAGTAATTCTTGCAGAAAAAATAAATGTTTAATTAAAAGCAACCAGAAACCCATGTCGAGCTACTAGGACGTGTTGTTACAATCCCTATGAAGAATCTGCACTTTTTTGGAACGAATCCCCACATCCTTGAGGAGCCTGGTTGTTAAAATGACTAAAAACTCTCCACATCCAACCTCAGCAGGAAGCACCCGAGTATGCCAGCCGTACAGTTCTGCCTCGGCTGCTAGCTCTATGCACTTCTGGCTTTTCCATTCATATGCTTCCCCAACGTCAGCCTCCCATGGTACTGTAAGCCCCAAGATGTACAGGGACTTCTCTAAGTTGACCACAAACTCAGGTCTGGCGTTAGAGTGGTTGAGACAAGAATGTACCTTATTATCTTCTCCTGTAACAAACAATGGTTGGCAAAGGTCTTGATGGGTCTTCATGATCTTTGGTAGTTCATAGAGCTGCAGGCCTTTTCTGAGCTGGTCGAGCATCAGGATGAGTCTCATGGTGGAGTGAAGTATAACAGCTCTAATAGACAATATAAAAGTGTTTCATCAGGAGATTCTACTTTTGTGGTAAAACTGTTTACTGTAGGAAAAAAATATAAATGTTAAATTATAATTTGGTGACATTTAAAAGTGGTTTCACAACATAGCTTTGCAAGAAAAAATTCCAAATCAAGTCACAAATTGTTGTACAATACTCCCTTGCCATAATGAAAACCAAAAGTGTTAATATACCTTATTATGCTGTCCCTTTTATCCACAGACACGATTCCAGTGTATCCGCAGGTCACAATGTCACCAATCAGGTCGCTGATGTTGTCATCACTGGCGCTGTTTATCTGAAAGTCGATTGGTGTTAAGTGAAAGTTGTTCTCATTGCATAAATGTGCTCTACGGTCAAACAAACAACTCATTAGATTTGTGCAATCCATGTCATAATGAAGTTAATACTATTATTGACCGTGATAAAATTGGACTTACCTTTACAATTAGCTGTGACAGTTTCCAAGTCTGTGACATCACTGGCAGACACTTGAATGCTGTCAGAGTCACCAGAGCAGAGATATTTGAAGCACCATTCACGCAGGAAGTTAGGGCAAGGTCCGCCTTGTGCCAGACTAGCTGCCATGACTTCTCCTGCAGTCCTAATAAATGGAAGAATTAAACAATTGCATATAAACTAAAGTAGTACTGCAATTAATACGCTTAAAGACAACATGCAAAAAGAACTTAATTACACACCTGAAGTAGTTACAGTCCAAACTGTTAAGGCAGTAAATGGGATTCTTACCTTTCTTATCTGGACCTTCAACAAAGAGTCTTTTTTCTATTTCTACCAGCATTTCTGGAAAACAACCAATACATGAAATTCAAAAGGTCTCTTCAATGTTCATTTTTTCATCCAATCAGCATTTGAGCGCATTGCACCACCAGAGGCCCCCTGTTGACATATATGTGTCTGATTTAACAAATATGGACATACACCTGTACCTGTGAGGAAGTCTTTGGTAAGGGCACCAGTATCAATGCCTGCCTCGACAAAGAATGTGACCTTAAGTCTACATTTGGGTGAGGTCTTCTTCTGCCGTTGCCACTGTTGCATGCCTCTGTTGTAGAGATCAGTTCGCGACACACAGATGGAAAATGTGTTTGTCTCATCAACTTGATAACTGATCCAATTCAAGATGTCCTCAGAACTGAAAAAAAAAACAGACATTGAACATTTGAATCACAACTAAATCTATGAGTGATTTTATGATTTCATAGGTGTTTGCTACTGTTTCTCAGGATTTTCGTTAGGCCTGGTACAATACTCGCACATCCTCCTATACTGGTGACGTTCTCAGGAGTGAGGTGAGGCCTCAATGAAAGTCCAAACGGGCAAAATATCACAAACATACCATGTTTCTGGATTACTAGATTTCTCTATGACCACACATTACATCACTTTTCAACAGGAAAAAGCTAATTGATACTGCAGTATCTCTTTAAAGGTTTATTGTTCAGATAACATCATTCACCACCATAATTCCCTAATATACAATTTTACCTTTGAAAGGTACTGATTGGATCACTTGGCTCATGGCCATCATCATCTGAAGTTCTGCACACAAAGAAAACAGATTGTCCTGAATTAACAATAAATAATTACATTTAAAATGTAAAAAATTGGCAGGAAATCTCTTTACATCTTATTTATTGTCAAATCAACATTCAACATAAAAAAGTAGCACTGAAACCAACATTACCGTGATCCGCAACTGGCTGCATGGAACTCAATGATTTCAGGATGAAATGCATTACTGCACACAGGACACTCAACTGTCTAACAAATGAATTTACAATGCATGTGAATAAAGCATCACACTTCTCCTGAAATATAAGAAAATATATTGAAGCTAAAGAAACTTAAACAACACTTGTAGAGCCTAATTTATAGCCCCAGCAAAGTGACATGTATAACACCATGACCTGCAACTGGTGCAAAGAAAATACCTTGGAAAAGACCAATTACAAGTTACAATGCTGTTTTACATATATTTGTGAGTGCTAATAAATGGCTTTTGTAAATTAAACTTAAAAAAAGTATCTTACCTTGCTTTTCTCGTAGCAAAGGGCAGCTGAGCATTCATCTTCATCTTCTTCCTTGCAGCTTTCCTGGGGATGAAACACAATAACAACACTTTTCAGCGCAGTACACAATAAAAACATGTAATTTTTCAATCCAATAAATCCTGAAATAATGCCTAAAAGAACAAGCTTTAACATACTTCTTCAGCAGAATCACACAAATCAAAGTTGTTTCTTGCATTCCTTTATGTGTCCTGGAAGAATCTGAAGCGGAACCATTTTCTTGCAGGTTGTACACTGAGCTTTAGGCATCTTCTCAAATTCCTTTGCTTCTGGTTGTAAAGGAACTGTATCCAGTTCTTCTTGTAAAGGAGCAATGTACATTGTATATTTTCCATTCCCGCTCACTGCTTTTAGCTGCTGGCCGGTGTATCCATTTAAATCTGGAGGGATAACAGCCAATCTCCGCTGCCCACCCCCACCTAAAATTGAACAGTTGTAGATACTAAATATAGCCAATCTGGATATACAGCAATTACTCATCTAGGGAGTACATTGAAACACAATTTGAAACCATGGACATTAATACAGTGTATATGCCTACATACCTGTGGACTTATGCAGCAACCAGCCTCCAAAGATATTTGCCAGTCTTGGATATGTGCTCAAAAGCAAATTTGAAAACTAAAATGACAGAAGCAGGATTAAAACTGTATTAAAATGATTTTTATTTTGCCATACTAATATTTATTACATCAAGCATTAATATAAATTGTAAGATGGGTGTTTTTAATCTTTAGATATTACTTTAGGCAAGGAAGTTAATTAATGATTACATACCTCTGAATGTGTGATGTTTTCATTAAGGATTAATGAACGTTTTCCAAGGCCAGCCAGTATAAGCTGCAGTTCCTCTTCTCCATTTGGTGTTTTTTCACGTTGCTTTTCAAGAAAAAAAAAGTTCACCAAAAAGCTCTTCCCAGCTTGTGTTGGTGTATATGGTGCAAAACGCTTTTTGCCTCTTGCCTCCTTTCGGAAAAATCCAGGAAAAGACCTAAACATATAAGATGGCAAACTATTATTCTCATATGTTATCATCCATCAACACATAACAACCTAACTTAAAATATATCTACATTCTCAATGACTGATTATGTTATGTATGTTTTGCTTACATTAGAATCGGGGCCTAGTTTGTCTAAAAGTACCTACACTGGGTGTGCAATTACAAAATTAATGCAGACAAACAACCCATGTATCCTACCGAGCCATTTCTTGTTTCACAGACTGCCCAGAGTCATTGCGCTGAGGCCTCACTGTCGGCACTGACTGCCCTGTCCAACAGCAGCTTCTCCTGTACTGCCCTGATGACTGGCATGACATTTGCAGTGCATTTCTCAACAGCAACACCAGGTTTTGGGCTGTGCTTAAGAGTCGGGCCCTGAGTAATAGAAAGCATGCCAATGTTATAGCTAGGTAGTATTACACAGACACCTGCAAAACACATGAATCTGGGGCTTTCAACCAACGCCCCGGGGGCCCGGGTCTTGGTCCACATTCAACCAAAAATGCTTCCGAACATGCAGCTTGGTCTCAATAAATGTTCTGTTCGGGCTAATGCATGAATTTACGACCTTGAATTTTATGAACAAATGTTGCATTGCTATCCCCCTCAATCGTTCAGGTCCTCTGGTCATGAATAAAAAGCAGATACTGAACCACTGAGTCAAAAGTTTGTATTAGCACATTATGCTCATTAACATTACAATGACTTGCTGGCTGACGTTAACTCATATATCTGGCTCAGTTGTTAACATTACTGATTTGGTCGACATTTCTAAACATATGATAACAGAGCAGTTTAGTTCTAACATCACTAACTATAACGTTACTTTCACACAGAGCACTTCATCAACGCTAATGTCGTCTAGCACTAGTTAACAGCGAGTAAATACCGTTAGGTTGCAAGCAAAAGCAATAACGTCTACGAGTTGCAGAAATGTATATCATTATAAAGTGCTATCAAAATAGTAAAATCGTATGAAAATTTTGAATAAACACGTTATTTACTTTACCTGTCACGCTGAGCCTAGGCTAGCAGCATCAGGTCTGTTGTTAGCCATCTTTCACCTTTGACGCATGCGCGTTAGTTGGAATCGAGGTTCGATTACCTGCCCTGGGACGGCAGTGACGTCACTTCAACTGTTCTTTACTCGTACCCACAAACTTGAATTTGTGTTCATAGTAAAGAATTCGTAGTCGTAGAAATCAGAGTTGTACTCGTGAATGTTTACAGTCATAGCTTCTAGATTCACACTCACATAAAAACACAAATGTAATTTTATTAACTCACGTGTATGAAAACGTAATTTTGCGTGCCTAAGTTAATTTACGCACAAATGTTTAAAAATACGAATATGAATGCTTAAAGTTGTGCATACATCTTTTTGAAAGTGATCTTACACCATAGACAACTACATTATATATAGGTTAGATAGAGGATCGAGGGGAGGTGGGGTCGCCACTTACATTTCTTCAAATTTGAAATCACAATTAATTACTCCCTAAAGTGAAACCTGAGCTTTTTGAAGGTATTTTTGTTAAGGTTATTCTTCATGTAAATAAACAACTAATAATTGGCAATATATATCGCCCACCAACATCTCCCAAGCTAGAGTCAGTTCGAAACATCCTAGACACAGTTTCTTCGTTTGGTGACTTCAATTTAAATTGGACTGATCCTTGTACTCTCACGGAACGTAATATGATCAATGGTTCATATTTTACACAAATTATTAAAGATCCTACAAGAATCAGTCCAAGTTGCAAATCTCTTCTTGACTGGATACTAGTCACACACCCCAACAGAATAATAAAACCTGGTGTTCTCTCTGACTGTTTTAGGGACCATTCTATTAAATATTGCATTTGGAAAATTTTAACTCCCCATCTTTTTCCTAAATATATTAGGATCCGTGACATGAAATTATTCAACAGTGATTTATTTATAAATGATGTGAGAAGGATAAATTGGAATAGACTTAGCCTAATTCCTGATGCGGAAGCTGCCTGGAATTTCTTTTATACAGAATTCGTGCAAGTCATTGATAAGCATGCCCCTTGGACAACTTTTAAGGTCAAACGTCATCACCTGCCTTGGGTAAATGGGGATCTTATCAGTCTGTTTAACCAGAGGGATAGGGCTTGAAGTAAACACAAATATACAAAACTTCCTAGTGATTGGGAGGAATACAAACGGCTACGAAACATGTGTACCACCCAAACAAGAAATGCTAAAGCTAATTACTACAGAAATAGCTTGTCAAACGACTTCAGTAATCCTAAACCATTTTGGAAAAAAATGAATACCTTACTTGGTAAGTCCAACAGTATCACGAGCAACATGACAATCAATAATGAAATTGCTAATGATCCATCAGTGATCTCCGACGCATTTAGTTTGCATTTCTCCCAAACACCGCAGGTACAGTCATCGCTCTTTCACCCAGAGCTGACTGTTCATTTTCAGTCCTGCGATAGTTCTTTCACATTCCAACAGGCTAGCTCAGCTGATGTCCAGCTGGCCATTAGCAAGTTATCCTCTAGCAGTGGACCTGGCCCTGACGGCATTGAGGGTAAGTTTATCAAACTTTCTTCACATGTCCTATCCTCTCCATTGGCTGTGCTCTTTAATCTGTCATATTTAACCTGTGAAGTGCCTCTGGCATGGAAGTGTACCAAAGTCATTCCATTGTATAAAGGAGGGGACACTCAAAACATGAACAATTACAGACCTATCTCAATAATTAATAGTATTGTGAACATTTTTGAGAAAATTATCTTCGATCAATTATCTATCTCTTTTATAACAATTAACTATCTCAATGCCAGTCAGGTTTCACTTCTCAACTACCACTGCTCTTTTGAAATTTACAAATGATATTTTTTCTAATTTTGATAACAATATGTGTACTGGTGCCATCTTTTTAGATCTTACAAAAGCATTTGATTTAGTTGATCATTATCTGCTCCTGGATAAATTATATTCAATTGGCCTTTCCCGTTCATCACTTCTTTGGTTTAACTCATATTTCCATCACCGCCGCCAGTGTGTGTCCTTCAGGGGGAGTCAGTCGAATTTTACAGGTGTAGATAAAGGCATACCTCAGGGATCTTCACTTGGGCCTTTGTTATTTTCCATTTTTATTAATGACTTGCCACTCTGCTGTTCAGGATGTGACATTCATCTTTATGCAGATGATACAATTATATATTGTTCCAAACCAAATATTCCTGACATAAATTATTCTATACAACATGACTTTGATTCTGTACAGCAGTGGCTGTCATTTAATAAACTCCTGTTGAATAAAGCTAAATCTTACTGTATGCTTTTCCAGAAGAAAGATAGAAATAATCTTAATCTGCATTTTCTGGATTCTTCTCCTTTAGAGTCAACCGAAAAATTTAAATATCTTGGTGTTTGGCTAGAAACTGATCTTTCATTCAAAGCTCATGTACACGCGCTTAACAACAAACTTAGCTGTCATCTTAAAACATTATATCAATCGATAGACTGCTTTAACTTTCAGGTTAGGAGAAGAATAGTCTCTCAGTTGTTGCTACCTATTCTGGACTATGCAGATATTATATATGCTAACACCTCTGCCACTTGTCTACACTCTCTTGATGTGGTATACAACAGCCTGTACCGATTCGTCCTTCGCTGCCCCTGTAGGGCACATCATTGTGTGATGTACGGACAGCTGTCCTGGCTTGCACCCTCAGCCAGAAGATAATATCATTCGCTTCATCTTATTTTTAAAGTTATTTACTTTCAATATCCATATTATTTATCACAATATTTAGTGCCTTACAATTCACAATATAGCCTTCGTCACAATGAACAGATCTTTTTTACTGTTCCTAGAGTTAAGAGAGAAATTGGGAAATATGCTTTCTGTGTTAGAGCCACTCCCCAGACAGCAACCAGTTTTCAAGCAAGCGTGAAATCCATGCGGGCCAGATGTGGGCCGGATCTGGGCCAAAACTGCTTGCTGTCTGGGTCATGACTGGAACAGCCTTCCTGCATCCATTCGCTCGCTTAGGTCTTTTCCTCTGTTCCGAACTGGCTTTGTTAACACATCTTCAGAATACTTGTCTATGTTTTTAGCATTTCAAATTTGGCATCAATATGTGTCATGTTATGTTTGTGTGTATATATGAATGTGCTTATGCATATATACGTACATATATAATGATGTTAATTTTGTCAGTTATATTTGGGATTATTGTTATATGCAAGTTGTTCTCAAACATCTCACATCAAATACCCCTCTTAAAATGCTTGACTTTCACTGAGTCGTAGATTAAAAAGGTTTTACTTAAAAGGGGTATAAAATATAAAATAAAATGTGTTTAGTGGTATACACACCACAGTTTGGGAACCACTGTGGTTTACTTTACTTCATTTGAGATGGTGAGAGCTGGTGTGTGTGTGTGTGCATGCGGACATGCGTGTACGTGCATGTCCGTAATGGCGCATGTGAATGTGTGTGAGTGCGTGCGCTAATGTTTTTATTTTTATTTTATTTTTTGTTGTATTATTATTTTATTATTATTATGATTTTTTTTTATTTAATTGCATCAACTCTGTTGTTCTGCTGTTCTGTGTTGTTGGACATGATCCTGAGGACCCCAATGAAAACGAGATGTTTCATCTCATGGGGTTGATCCTCTAATAAATGTTTATAAATAAATAAATACTGATGCATAGAACTTCTGCACAAACTTTTAAACACAACATTTGAATTTCATTTACCAAACTTTCAGCATAACTACAAAATTATTCAACACATTTTCACAAATGCATTTATATTCGTAAACTATTGCATTTCAACTATTACACATCCAACAATGCACATACTTGTATAACTCTCAGTCTTTGTATTTTTCAGCTATTTTTACAATTCTTCCAGACCTTGTACGGTAAGCTTGCTCTTTCTCTACGGTTTCATTACCATTTCTTTCATTTGAAATGTCCTTACTGTCAAGTGCATTGCTCTGTGATGCATCAACTGACTGCTGACTATCAGTATCCATGTCAACACTTTTCTCAAATGTTGAAGAGTCTGTTTCTCTTGTTTTTCTTAAATGTCTGTGATTTCGTCTGAACAGCTTTCCATCAGGAGTCTTTACTATAAAAGAACACGTGGCTGTTCATGCTTTTCCAGAACAACAGCTGGGGCTTCCATGAATCTCCCTTTTTGCATCCTTATTCCTTCTCCAGGTTGCAGATCAGGTAAGTATTTAGCCATCCTGTCATAGTTTCTTCTGTCTCTGCTTAAGTTGCTCATGCACTTGTGACACTGTCTCCGTGGGAAGCAATGCAGATGATGTTGGTAGCTTCATCCTGAGACATCTCCCCATCAGTAATTGTGCAGGTGATAACACACTACACCGTCTCAGACTTCTACGGTACTCCAGTAGTGCTATATATGGATCACATTGACTACTCTGCGCTTTCTTTAAGAGATTTTTTCACTGTTGCACTGCTGCTCTCTTGGCTTGTCCATTAGACTGTGCATAATCAGGACTTGAAGTCACATGCTTGAATCCCCATTCCTCTGCAAAACTTGAAAATTCAGCACTTGCATACCAGTGATGCGCGGGTTGATCAAAAATTAGTGGGTGCCTGCGGTCACCCGTGGTTACGAGTCATCCAAAAGTATTTTTAATGATATTCGGGTCCCGGGTCGGTCGGGGTCGTTGGAAAATAAAGATGCCAATTAAACCTTTTTTAATATATATAGTACTAGACACAATTTTGAAATACATAGGCCTACACTTTATTGGCTGAATAACTGGCGCGAAGATGACGCATGAGCTCAGTCTAGTGATGGGAAGTTCGTTTTTTTTTCCGCGAACCGGTTCTTTCGGACAGTTCAATTCAATAAACCGGTTGAAAAAAATGGTTCACTGGTTCTTTTACGCTCGACGTAATGACGTCATTGGCGATGATATAATGGCATCAAGTCTATCAAACTTTCAAATATATAAAGTCAGTAATCATAACTTTAGTCAGTTAAAAACCTCATAATCATAAAAAAGTTTACAATTAAGTTTTGCAACAACGCACCCAAATACAGTAACAGCAATAATGTGCATACGAGGATTTAAGTCTTGAAGATATAAAGTAAATAAATTAGGTGTCATCAGTGCAGAAACCATGATCCACTTGCTATACATAATCCATTGTGATTTATTTGTTATTAAATAAACTTAGGTTTCGCCAGATTGCCCTTCATTCAAGCCTTCGGTTTCCCCGCGCTCATAACATGAGCACAGAATCAGTTCAGAATCAATCACCAAAAGAACCAGTTTGGTTCAGACGCGCTGTGTGTCAGTGAGCTTCACGCTGAATCACGCATGCGCAGTATCATCAGCTCCTCGGTTCTCTCCAACGTTCAGTCGGTTAAATTGAATTGAACTTTCAAATGTTTCAAACGTTCAAACGTTCAGTCGGTTAAATTGAACGCGAGAAACGAGAACCGCTCTAACCAGCGCGCTGCAGTTCAGTATCATAAGCTGTTGCGCTTCTTGTCCAGTGAGTGATCAATGGTATGATGTTTCAGATGCGTCATCAGATGTGAAATTACAAAACATATACCCTAACGTAGCCTACTTACTTTAACTTCCTAATAATATCAATGGTATGATGTTTCAGATGCGTCATCAGATGTGAAATTACAAAACATATACATATATTTAATTGTTTTCTCAAAATTATCGCTAGGGGCACAGTTTGGCAGTCGCTGGACATTGGTAGGGACACGTCCCTGGCGTCCCCCCTAATTCTACGCCCCTGCGCTACGATTAGCATTTACTACTTTTAAAAAATGCGGGTCAGGTAGCGGGTCAGGTACAATATTTTCTTTTTCTTTTTTTGCGGTCAGAGTTGCGGGCGGGTTAGTTGAAAACGTCGGGTCGCATCACTGTTGCATACTGAGGTCCATTGTCAGATACTACTATATCTGCAATTCCATGTCTTGCAAAGATGGATTTCAATTCCCTGATGACTCCACTGCTTGTCGTGTCCCTGAGTAGTTTTACCTCAATGTACTTTGAAAAGTAGTCCACACATAACAGAAATGCTGAACCACTATGGTAAAAAATATTTGTACCTATTTTTTCCCAAGGTCGTCCTGGCACTTCATGTTGGAACAATGGCTCTTTTTGATTGTTGTTCCTGTTTTCATTGCAGGTAGTACATCTGGATACTGCATCCTCAATTTGTGTTGACATACCTGGCCAGTACAAAATGTCTCTGCCTCTTGCTTTACATTTGACAATTCCCAGGTGTGACTCATGTATTTTGTTGATCATTTCCAGTCTTAGCTGATTTGGAACAATGAGCTTATTTGTTTTAAATAACAGACTATCTTCATAACTGATTTCCTCTCAAAATGTCAAGTATTGCTGTATCGATCTTGGCATCATAGATCGTTCTTTCGACCATCCATTCAGCACTGCCTTTTTTAACATTTGCATCTCTGCATCCTCTGCTGTTGCTTTTTTGAAAGCATCCAGTTTCTGTTCTGAAATAGGAAGTTGTGACGTAATCCAGATCACTGCTAGATCTTCTTCCAGCAGATTTTCCTTCTGTTCGTGAAGATAAGCACGACTTAGACCATCTGCTATGTATAGTTCCTTACCATTTTTATACATCACCTTCAGATTGTATCTCTGTAGTCGTAGAAGCATTCTTTGTAATCTCACAGGAGCCTGATGCAGTGGCTTCTTAAATATATTCTCTAATGGCTTGTGATCACTTTCAATCGTGATTTCCTTTCCGTACACATACTGGGTGAAATTTCTCACATCCATAAACTATGGCTAACAACTACTTTTCAATTTGTGCTCATCTACGCTGACAGTCGTTCAGAGCTCTCGAGCCATAAGCCACTGGCCTTCCTTCTTGCAGAATCACAGCTCCTATTCCTTCTGAACTGGAATCTACCGACAATCTACCGAAAATATTTCAGTTTTTCAAAACTTTGCTGTTGAGCATCCTCCCAGTGCCACTCTGTCTCTTTCTCCAGCAATTTCCTCAAAGGTGCACTTATGTCAGACATATTGGGAATGAACTTTGCCAGATATTGCACTACTTCAAGAAATCTTTGCAGTTCTTGCTTGCTTTGTGGTGGTGGAATTTTCAGTCACTGCCCTTACCTTTTCTTCATCTGGCTTAACTCCTTGAGCACTCAGTATGTGTCCTTTGTATTTGATCTCCGTCATTCTTATTTTGCACTTGTTCCTGTTGAGTTTTAAATCGTTTTTTCTTGCACACTCCAGCAGCTTTATTAGCCTTTCATCATCCTCTTGAATGGAGTCTCCCCACACCATCAATTCATCGATGATATTTACCACACCTTCCAGTCCTTCTATCATTTGTGGAATGGATCTCTGAAAGACTTCTGACGCTGAGGATATACCGAAAGGTAACCTAAGAAAATGGTATCACCCCCAACTGGTGTATTCATTGTGCAAAGCTTTGAAGCTTTCATGATCCAGCTTTATCTGCCAAAACCCTTGATTTGCGTCTAGCACAGAAAAGTACTTTGCATTCGGCATTCTTGAGACCACATCTTCTACTGTCAGCAATAAACACTGTTCTCTTTTTTATTGCCAGATTGAGATCTTTAGCATCCATACAAATGCGCATTTGTGACCCGTCACGGAAACCAGTGACACAAGTCTGCAGCACAACTTTCGAGCAAAATGAGAAAAAAAGCGATTTTTTTTTTTTTTTTTTTTTCAAAATTGGGGATTTTTCGTTGTTTTTTTTTTTTTGAAATTGGTGATTTTTCGTTTTTTTTGCAGAATCTGTTAGTTGAGATCAAAGAAGAAGTCTCTCCATGTTTGAGATAGCAGTATTGGTATATTTAAAAGCGTACATTTTGCTGAGGTTGAAATCGGCTTGTGTTTTCTGAGATTCTAGCATGCAGTAGGGGCATGTCATTGTCTGTGTGTATTTTCATACTGGATAATCCAGCTTTTGTTTCTTTTTTTATTGCCCCTGCCCTCCAAGGGAAGCATGGCTACTTATTATGCAGCGCTCTGGCCAGCTCTAGCTGATATCAAAAAACACTAAAAATGTTTTGAAGTACTCTCTGCATGGGAGACAGTCCTGTAGCCAGAAGCTTTCTCCAGACATTATCAAGTCAAGTCAAGTCAAGTCTGCTTTATTGTCAATTCTTCCACATGTACAGTACATACATTCGGAGAATCGAAATTGCGTTACTCTCAGACCCCCGGTGCATACAGATAACACTAACAGTAGAGCCTAAAAAATCTAGATCAAATATAAAAATATAAGATAAAACTATACAATAAGGGAATGTAAAAAAAAAATTGGCATAATAGAAAAAATAAAATAAAAATAAGGTTAAAATAAAAGCAGCGCAAGGCACATGGCAGATAGAGTGGAAACCAGTGAACAAACAGTGCAGATAAAAAGATTTTTAGTGCATAAAAAAAAATAGCTTATTCAGTCTGATTAAAAGTGACAAAGGGCTCAAGAGCAGTTATTTTATTTTAAACTGACTGATGAGGTGGTAGAATGACGTCAGTTCCATGGTGAATGAGGTAGTGAGCAGACCAATGCTGCACAAAGTGACTGGTGCATGTCATCGTATGTTAGAGGGAGGGGGGGTGGAAGGACCTGGGGATGTGGACCTGGGGGGGGGGGGTTCATAGTTCAGTGGTGCCTGAGGCAAGAAGGGGGACGGGGGGGGCAGGTTCGGGAGCGAGTTCAGCTTCCTGACAGCCTGATGGATGAAGCTGTCCTTCAGTCTGCTGGTCCTGGCCTGGAGACTCCGCAGTCTCCTCCCTGATGGCAGCAGACTGAAGAAGCTGTGTGACGGGTTTATGGGATCACCTGCAATGCAGAGGGCTTTGCGAGTGAGACGGGTTCCATAAATGTCCTGGAGGGAGGGGAGAGAGACACCAATGATCTTCTCAGCTGCTCTCACTATGCGTTGCAGAGTCTTCCGGCAGGACGCGTTGCAGGCGCCATACCACACAGTGATGCAGCTCGTCAGAATGCTCTCAATGGTGCCTCTATAGAAGGTGTACATGATGGGGGGTGGGGATCTGGCTCTCCTCAGTTTGCGGAGGAAGTAGAGACGCTGCTGTGATTTCTTGGCCAGTGCTGCGGTGTTGTCGGTCCAGGAGAGGTCCTTTGTGATGTGCACACCCAGGAACTTGGTGCTGCTCACTCTCTCCACAGTCGCACCGTTGATGGTCAGAGGAACATGCTGAGTGTGCGCTCTCCTGAAGTCAACAACAATATCCTTCATCTTCTCCACGTTCAGAGAGAGATTGTTGTCACTGCACCACCCGGCCAGGCGGCTCAACCTCGCTCCTGTAGTTTGTCTCATCTCTGTTGCTAATGAAACCCCCACAGTCGTGTCATCCGCAAACTTAATGAAGAGGTTGGAGTTGTGTGACGGTGTGCAGTCGTGTGTCAGCAGAGTGAAGAGGAGGGGGCTCAGCACACATCCTTGGGGGGCCCCAGTGTTCAGTGTGATGGAGCTGGATGTGTTGCTGCCGACACGTACTGCCTGAGGTCTTCCAGTCAGAAAGTCCAACAGCCAGTTGCACAGCGAAGTGTGTTGAGCCCCCAGCTCGACCAGTTTGTGAATGAGCTGTTGAGGGGATGATTGTGTTGAATGCTGAACTGAAGTCTATGAACAGCATTTTGACATATGAGTCTTTTTTCTCCAGATGTGTGAGTGCTGAGTGGAGGGTAGTTGAGATGGCATCATCGGTCGACGACCGGGTTGGACCGATATGCAAACTGGAATGGGTTCCAGGGAGTGGGGGAGGGCAGACTTGATGTGGTGCATGACTAGCCGTTCGAAGCACTTCATGAGGATGGGAGTACAACATACGGCTGTATTCTTTAGCTACAGAAAAAAGAGTGGCAGGACATGCGAATTATTGGACATTTAGAGGCAAACAGATGCACAGTGCAAACTTCGGAGATGGTTACATCCACAAAGAAGACCCTGACAAAGAGAAAGTGTGCCCGAACGACTTATTTCATTGGAGGCAACGAGATCTGCAAGAATACTTTTCTGTTTCTTATGGGGTGAGTTTCCATAAACATCAAAGTTTGTCGTTTTGTGTTCATTCTAAGAACACGTACACGTTATCTCGTGTTTATCATAGTTGATCATAACTAGAGATGAAATGGCATGAAAATTTCATTTCATGATTATAGTGACCAAAATGATACTAGTTTATCACAGAATCCTGTTCAAAAAAGTCCTAATAATACACAATGAAATAAATTCACCAAGTTTTTATGTAGAAAACCCAGCAAATAACAAATAAAATTAGCATCAATATGTACTTTTTGTTTAAATAAACATTAAAATAATAACATTAAAAAGGATGGCCAGATTTTAAAAGGAGTGTCTTGCAACGTTATCTACAATGCACAAGTTCAAATAGAGTTTTGACAAAAAAGGTTTTATAAAAAGATAACACTCACATATTTCAGCCTCTAAATCATTTTTATAAAAGTCAAAAAAGACAAATGACTGACATTTACAATGCACATTATCCTTTATTATTAATAGTATGTGGTCCGATTTTTCCCATTGCGTCTGTCGTTGCTATGCAACCATGCAGCTTTACAGGGGGTATGGCTTATCTAAATGAGATGTAAATGACCCCTATTGTCACTCCCAGCAGGGGAGAACAGGTGAGAACTGCACAGTCTTTAGAGGCTATTTTCTCCCTTTTGAGCTTTTTTTGAGTGCCTACTTTCAAATGGCCACAACTTCTCCAAATATTATCAGATTTCCATGTGTTACACATCGTTGGAAAGCTTGGAGACTACACTTTCAGAATATGTGAATAACTCAAAATGCCCCAGAACCGACTTGTGTCCCTACTTTCCATGATTGGTCACATTTTCTTCGATGTAACTACAGTTAACATGCTGTTGACCCATTCAGTTGGCCCAGTTTGCTTTGCGATGACCCCCATCTGCTCCATTCTTTGTAATTCTTCAAACACTCTGTCTCGCAGAGCTACAGGTATCCTTCTTGGCGCATGCACAACTGGTCTGATATTTGGATCAATTTGTATGTGGTGTTCTCCTGGTAAAAAGCCTAATCCTTCAAATAGATCGTCAAAATCATTGAGAATGCCACTGCTCTTTTCAATTTCATACAGTCTTTTAATCATGCCCATTTTTTGACATGCAGATCGTCCTAGAATGACAGGTGCTTCATGCTTCATTATTTCAAACAGGATTTTGTATTTGTATTTGTCCTTTGTACACACAATTCAGTGCTTTCTTGCCCAATGGCACCATCTTGTATCCAGTATATGTAACAAGTTTGCAGCTTGACCTCTGCAGTCTCCCTGCTATGTTTAGCAACTTGTACACTCTTTCTGACATGACTTTACATTCAGCTCCTGTATCCAGTGTCACTTTTACATCATTCTTGTTTATCTGGATTGTCTCGACCCATTGTTCATCCTCCTTACTTGAGTTGATGGACATTACATTTCTTTCTTTCTTTTTCCACTGTACCAATACACATGTTACCATCTTGTTCAATCACATGCATTCTTTTACTCTGACTCTGCAGGTCTTTGGTATTACACATCTTTGCAAAATGATTTTTTCTTCTGACAAGACTTACATGCTTTCCTGTAGACTGGGCATTTTCTGTACTCGTGCTTGTTGCCGCATCTGCTGCATTCCTTTCTCATCACTGACGTCTGCTCTGATTTGGTGTCTCTTTTCTTTGGCTTTATGGATTCAACTTTGTGTACATTTACTTCATCATTGAGTGCTTTCATCTAACTCGACGTGATCTCGCTGGCCCTGCAAATGTCTATGGCCTTTTCCCAACGTGAGATCTGTTTCTCTCTTAGAGTCTGCCTTTTAGTTGATCCTCTCTTATGCCACATACAATCCTATCACGAATTAATGAATCGTGCAGACCACCAAACTCAGTCTTTTGCATTGCTTTTCAGATCAGTGACGTACATGTCGATTGTTTCTGCAGGCCCTTGCGATCTCGTGAAAAACACGTGTCTGATATACGTGTCTCACAGTAATTTTTAAACTTGTCTTTTAGTACTTGTATTTTATTTCTCTCCTCTTCTGAGAACTCAAATGTATTACATATTTTATGGCCTCTTCCCCCGCCGCGCGCAGAAATTTAGCACACTACACCGTCTCAGACTTCTCTGCTACTTCGCTAGCTAGTGCGAGAAAAGTTGCGAACCTCTATATCCAGTTCTTCCAATTTTCAGAGAAATTTCCTTGCAGAATCAACGGTAGTGGTGGCTGTAACTGTGCCATCCTCTTTTTTTGTGCTTATATCAGTTTTATCTGAAATACAGGTATAAGTATGACAATTTTTTTTTAGAAATTAAAAAAATCTATACCCTATTGTTTGTTGATAACAATCAGTGTTTCAGGAGATCTTCCAGAGCATTCGACAGGGCTCAAAAAAAGAGTCAATGTGGAAGACATGATGGCAGGCAAAGGCTGGACAGGTCGTGTTAGCAAGCAAAACTTTTCATCCTGCATTGTCGGCTCATATGGAGGACCTTATACAAGCAATCTGCAATGATCTGTTTGAGGGCAAAAAGGAACAATTGCTCGAAAACATGCAGATTATTTTCAATGAACATTCCTGAGGCAGCCTTTATTTTTTAAATACTTACTTGATTAGTAGGCTTTGACTTGTATAACATGCATCATTTACTGTACCTAGAATATCAGAATCAACTGCGGGTGGCAGATCCTTTTCTGATACAGTGCCCAAACTCTGGAATAATCTCCCCTAGCATTGTTCGGGAGGCAGACACTCTGTCAGTTTAAATCTAGATTAAAACCCCATCTTTTCAACCTGGCCATCATATTATTTAAAATCCGTTACAGGATTGTTAGGCTGCATTAAGTTATATTGTTAGCTTTTCTAAGGTAAATAACGTTAAGTGACTATTCACAAGCTGTTTTATTCGGTATAATAAATGACTTCAAATCAGTTAATTATTTGTTGTGCACCAGCCACACACTAATCCCAATTTGTGCTTTGTTGCTTTTAATATCACTGCTTTTAAATTCTGTCCATTTTATCACAAAATACAAATGTTTTTTTTCTGCTTTATTACAATTTATACATCAGAAGACATAAAAACTATTTAATGAAACTAATGTCTCATTGTAATCGAATAGATGATTAATTCTCATGCCGCTTTGAGGTGAATACAGCCATCTGTCATGTCACATTAAAGAGCTAGAAAACAAATTATTGTAAGACATTGTTTGTATTTCGCTATAAAACTGACAGAATTTGAAAGCTGAGACTTTGTTTTTAATAATAAAAGTACCAAAAGCACAAAGCTTAATGCTATTATTGGGGAAGATGTGAAATATAATTTCTATTTGACACATGTTGTGATTTCTGCTAAAAAATTCAACATATATTCAAATCAGTTGCCAGGCCAGTGGAATTTCTCCTGGTGCTCCCAATCTGGGCCTTTTGTATGCGCAATACTCTCAAAATGTTATAACTTTAATCTTGTAATTGCTACGATTTAATTCATGACTTTATTCTCAAAATATATATCAACTTTATTCTCGTATTGCTACAACTTAATTCTCATTATTTTTATTTTTTCTCAAAATATTATCTCAGATTTCTTTTATCATGGCACTAAAACGCCATCTTACATAATGATACAGCTTTATTCTCAAAATATGATGACTTTTTTCTCAACAATATGGCTGCGACTTTATTCTCTTAATTTTGATTTTATTCTCAAATATTATGACTTTAATCTCGTAATCTTTTTTCTTTATTAATTTTCTTTTTACTTTATTTATTTATTTATTTATTTATTTTACATGGCACTAAAACGCCATGGTAGACCATGTCTTGGTGTTTACTGCAGATTGTTGTTCTTTGCGCTATCAAAGTCTGAGTAAGCGCTTGCAGGGAGCTCTGTGATAAATTGTGTGCTGCCGGGAGAACAAGTAACCATTCTTGATGGCCACATCTGTATGTCTCTTTGGATAATTGATGAATAAATGTAGAGAACATATACTTAGACGTAATTGAGTAATTATTTGTTACCAGCTATAAGTTCAGTTGTAGTAAGTGTATTTTTTTTATTGCACTGGTTTTTAAAAAGATATGGAGATAAATGATGAGGCTAGGATTTGTCAAAGGTCATTAAAAGCAAAACTGAAATAATACATCTTTATTTCAAATATTTCATTAAAAGCAAAACTGAAATAATATAAATTGAAATATAGAATTTAATGTAATGAAACTGTAATGTATTTTTCTTGTGTTTTGTTTACGTCTTTTATATTGAAGTCTTGATTTGTAGTCCTTGTTTTGGAATTTGTGGTTCCCTCTTGTCTTGTTATCATTGGTTCATTGTCTTGATTGTATCTAGGTGTTTCCCCTTATTAGTCTGTGCACATATACCCCATTGTTTGTCCTTGTTGGTTATTGTTGTGTTTACAGTTCTTGCTATTGTTTCATGTTCCTGGATTTCTGTTCTTGTTTGGATTACTATTTTGGACTTTATCATTCCACATTTATCATTCCTGCATTTAGATTCTCAATCATGTTTCATGTTTGGACAATGCATTAGGTAGACACAAAGTGAAGGAAAAATCTTATAATGACACATTTGATAAATTTTTTTTTTATTATTATATAATGCAGATTATTCATAGTAGATTATTAGATTCAACTGGATGTATTTAAAAAAACCAAGACCTGAATTTTAAACAGAAACCAAGTGAAAAACAAACTAAAAATACAAACTCAGTAATTTGCAATTATCAGGGTTCAAGCTTGTTCAGACAAACATGGAAAAGTTCATGAATTAGAAAGTGGTAAATTACTCTATTAATAAAAAAGCAATATTTTGTATTTTTAAATTTTTTTTATTTATTTTTTTTTAAGTGAGTGTCTCTAGATGATGCATGTCATGTTTGGCACTAATCAGACAGAATTTTCAAAAAGTTTTTTTTTTTGGGAAAATTAAAAATGACAAAAATGTATAGACAAATGCAATTAGGGATGAGAGTTATTACACTGCAACAAATGCAATTATCTTATAGAGCGTGTTTTCAGGATTCAGATCAAAAAAGGATTTAGCTTGTAGCCCTTACGAATCCCAATGCAAAGGCTCTTGTGGTAGCACCCAGTGGTTCTCATTGTTTTTTGCAAGTGGCAGTGGGACTTCAGTTGGAGGGTCCGGCTCATCATCCATCTTCATATCACGACAGAACAACACTGATTCTTCACCAAAACCCAGGTTGTACTGCCACAGATATAAGCGCTCATTTGGATTAAGCACAAATGAAAGTTGTTCTTCCACTTCAGTGGCTTCATTCCAGCTTTCTTTGTCAGTGTTTACCTGTGATCCTCCATATTCTGCAGAAAACGAGAACTGCCGCTTTGCAATTAACCCTTCAAGGGCTCCAGATTCAAATGTGGCAGACATGCTGAACTTCCAGTTGTGTGTGATGTCTCTTATCTTCTCCTTATTGTAGCCGACCTTTTTAATAACTTTCTTGTGCCAGGTCACTGCTGTTTTGCTGTCATTACTTGCACTTTTGATATTCTCCCACTTGCCAAATGCTGGGCCTTTAGTCATCGACAGCCCACCAGGCAGGAAGTTAACAACAGAGGGGTGAACAGAATATGTATTGTAACATCTGTCTTCCGTTAAGCTGTCGCCTTCATTGTATTCAACTCCCCACTCTGAGACTGGCCTGAGGAGGTAGAAGCTGTTTGACTGGCCCCAGTAATAGAGACCATTGTACCAATTGAAACGCAGTGTCTTTTCTTCACCATCTTTATTAAGGTTAGATGTCTGATGAAAAGTTCCTTTTTCTTGGAAGATGATGTAAAACAAGCCATTGGCTGAGAAGTAGTAGTCCCCACCCCTGCAGCTGTCATCAAGACTCAAAACTACAGCATCGCTGTCTGTTGACAGGTCTGTGACCTTGCGAAAGGAGTTACCCTTAATGATGTAAAAGTTGTCATACCAATCAGCAAGATAATGGTCTCCATTTTGGCAGGAGGGGTGCAGACTGAAAATAGTGAGGTCTGAACCTTTATTCAAATTACTTGACTGCATGTAGCAGCCGAGATCAGAGCGGATTATATAACTGTGCGTTTGCCCTCCACAGAAATCAACCCCTTTTATTTTGTTCTTGGGAACAATGCCGCTCATTGTGCCTAAACCTGCAACACAGGATAACACAGACATTTAGCGAGCAGATCTGATGGGATTCTTTTGTTTTAGTACTCTCATAAAGAGCTATTATTTATCCTCTATATATTACAGGGTTGCCAACTCTCATGCATCTGGCGTGACACTCACGCTTTCAGCATCAATCTCACGCTCTCACGCAAGAAATGTCATGCCAAAATCCATTTTTCTCCCTCCTCAATCCGTTAATTTTCTGTTGATGACTAGACCACAGCGTATTAATGACAGGAGAGGAGTTTAAGGACCACAGCTGTTACATCTCCCTACAACGTTCTCACTGCAGTATCCTCTGATCGTTGATTGGCTGAAAACCTTGCACCTGATACGTCAGTTGCGTGTGAGAAGTTCAGAGAGAGTTCGGAGCATAGGTTCGGAGTCGGCACGTGTGAAAGTTTGGAAGACAATCAAGGTAAGCCTCATACCAGAGCCTTTACCTGGTGTAATAAGTCAAAGTCGAAGCAATCGAGAATAGATTTATGGTTAGTTTCCCGTACACTTGAAGACAATCTGAATACTCATATCTTATCTACCCCGTTAACTGATCACAAAGCAATACAAATCCATATTGATTTACAGCCAATATCGTCTTCTAAAATGTATAATTCCTATTGGAAACTTAATAGCACTGTACTTAAGCATGAAACTGTTACTCTTAAGGTAAAGGAATTAAATTATTTATTTTGGAAGCAGAATGTGTTTATGGCAAACACTGGGAGTTGCTTAAATTTGAATTGAGATTTGAATATACTAAGTAAACAAGGACTGACATTGATTTTTAAAATTAGGGTTACCAAACATTTTCTCCGCGCACACGCGCAAACTGATATTTTTTTACAGAGTCTCACTCCAGCCAAAGTCCCAAAGTTGGCAACCCTGATATTATACTTTGCAAAGTAAAAACTCAACTCAACTTTATGTCTGTAGTTACTAGTAATACAATCATGTACTAATATATTATACTGCTTTCCTCTGACAACAGCTGCATTTGAAACATTATTCAGTAGACATCTTCAGCTCACCTGCTTTTGTTAATCTCTGTTTATGAAGGCACAGATGTTCTTAGTGGAACACTACTGCAACTGGAGAAAAAGAAAACCAATTTAATGAATGTCAAGAGTCAAGAGCCCTGCAACTTCTGTATATTGAGACATGTAACTAAATATTCATATTTACTTCAATATTTTCAGACATAAATATATATTAAGGTTTACATATAGTTAACAACATGGACAGCACCGGAGTTAAATAAATTTTTCACTTTGTTAAGTTCATTTTTTCCTCAATGTACACACTGCACCCCATATTGACAGAAAAACACAGAATTGTTGACATTTTTGCACATTTATTAAAAAAGAAAAAACTGAAACATCACATAGTCCTAAGTATTCAGACCCTTTGCTCAGTATTTCAGTAGAAGCACCCTTTTGATCTAATACAGCCATGAGTCTTTTTGGGAAAGATGCAACAAGTTTTTCACACCTGGATTTGGGGATCCTCTGCCATTCCTCCTTTTAGATCCTCTCCAGTTCTGTCAGGTTGGATGGTAAACGTTGGTGGACAGCCATTTTCAGGTCTCTCCAGAGATGCTCAATCGGGTTTAAGTCAGGGCTCTGGCTGGGCCATTCAAGAACAGTCACGGAGTTGTTGTGAAGCCACTCCTTCGTTATTTTAGCTATGTGCTTAGGGTCATTGTCTTGTTGGAAGGTGAACCTTCGGCCAAGTCTGAGGTCCTGAGCACTCTGGAGAAGGTTTTTGTCCATGATATCCCTGTACTTGGCCGCATTACTCTTCCTCTCGATTGCAACCAGTCGTCCTGTCCCTGCACCTGAAAAACACCCCCACAGCATTATGCTGCCACCACCATGCTTCACTGTTGGGACTGTATTGGACAGGTGATGAGCAAAGTGCCTGGTTTTCTCCACACATACCGCTTAGAATTAAGGCCAAAAAGTTCTATATTGGTCTCATCAGACCAGAGAATCTTATTTCTCACTATCTTGGAGTCCTTCAGGTGTTTTTTTCATGTGTCTTGCACTGAGGAGGCTTTCCGTCAGCCACTCTGCCATAAAGCCCAGACTGGTGGAGGGCTGCAGTGATGGTTGACTTTCTACAACTTTTCTCCCATCTCCCGACTGCATCTCTGGAGCTCAGCCACAGTGATCGTTGGGTTCTTCTTTACCTCTCTCACCAAGGCTCTTCTCCCCCGATAGCTCAGTTTGGCCGGACGACCAGCTCTAGGAAGGGTTCTGTTCGTCCCAACCTCTTCCATTTAAGGATTATGGAGGCCATTGTGCTCTTAGGAACCTTAAGTGAAGCAGAAATTTTTGTGTAACCTTGGCCAGATCTGTGCCTTGCCACAATTCTGTCTCTGAGCTCTTCAGGTCAGTTCCTTTGACCTCATGATTCTCATTTGCTCTGACATGCACTGTGAGCTGTAAGATCTTATATAGACAGGTGTGTGGCTTTTCTAATCAAGTCCAATCAGTATAATCAAACACAGCTGGACTCAAATGAAGGTGTAGAACCATCTCAAGGATGATCAGAAGAAAAATGGACAGCACCCAGAGTTAAATATATGAGTGTCACAGCAAAGGGTCTGAATACTTAGGACCACGTGTATTTCCTGTGTGTGTTTTTGGTTCAATGTGTGCAAATGGATGCAATATAACAAAGTGAAAAATAAGGGGGTCTGAATACTTTTCGTACCCACTGTATATATGCACAATTTACATCTGTATATATATATATAGATATATATATATATATATAGAATAAAATATATATATTCATTTTTTTCTATTCGGCATATGTAGCTCCAGTGATGTCGTGACCATTCAGTGCTGTGAGCTCCAGAACCCACAGTGAGAGAGAGCCGCACCTCTGCCAGATTTTCTGGAGTTTACCGCTGACTCTGATGTCTCTATAGTGGATAAACATGAGTTATAATTCCTGTTGGGTAAATCTAACAGCCAGTCTTTGGTCTCATTAATCTATTATTTGTTCCAGAGCAAATAGTTTTGGCAAAATCTCATCATGTTTATGTTACTTCAATGCTGTATATAAGAGAGCTGCCTTTGTACTTTTGACTGAATCGTCTAGCAACTTTTGTGATGGTTGTTGTTGTTTATTAAATATTATTATTCAATAAATAATTTTTATATAAATAATATTATTATTTAGCATTGGGAAATGGTGTGTGTGTGTGTGTGTGTGTGTGTTCATGATGGTAATTTTAGTTTCATTGTTCCGCCATTAGATGGCGACGAGACTGTTTTACAAGTTGTATGGAATTAGTTTTGGAATTGGGCTCAGCTGTTAAACTGTCAACTTTAGATTTGAATCCGTGGCAGAAGGAAGTAGTTCTGTGCAAAAGAGTGTTTTTAAAGACACTCCTTTGGTATTTTTTGTGTATTTACACAAATATATGGCCCTGAGTTAATTGCGTTAATTTTGTATTATCTTTATATACATTTATGTAAAAAAAAAGTTATATATATATATATATATATATATATCGAGAGAGAGAGAGAGATAGCAATATCAGATGAGTAGACGTGAGATATGGCTGTACATCAGCACAGCTGTGATTTGGCCATGAAGCCTCAGGTAATCACAGTGTGCCGATATACAGTCATATCTCGTCTACTCATCTGATATTGTTTTCTCTCTCTCTCTCTCTCTCTCTCTCTCTCTATATATATATATATATATGAGCTGTCAATATACATTAGTGCTGTCAAAATTAACTAATTGCGTAAAAATGTTTAGTGCGTTAAACTGAAAAAATTAATCACCTTGTTAAAAATATTTAATGCAATTAATGCAGGGTAGGAGCTAAGGTTGACTACCCCACTCACAATTGCTGTTTTCTGTCACTTTTTCTCTGGACAAGAAGTGCATTTATTCAGTCGCAGAATGTCTTCACGACCACATCAAACTGGAGACATTTCAGCGCCAGGCACAAGTCAAACGAAGTGGGTCAGAAACGGTAAAGAGATTTGAGAGAAAATATGATGCGTCAGATCTGCATCACATTCAGCAGCGGCAGCTCTTAAAGTAATAGCAGCCAAATAAGCTAATAACCCATCTGCTGTGATGTCTGTTGATTAAAGGAAAAAAAAAAGAAAGAAATAAGAAATCAAAACTTTTATAGCTTTAAGGATTAATTTATATTTAATTTAGAATTTAGTGTTTGACAACTTCAATTTCTGTAGTTTATATTTCTTCTGAAGGGCACAGGTAAATATATAGGAGGGATTAATCAATACATTTCAGAAAATATGTGCAATTAGTAATATATAATACACTAAACATGTTTCTCAAAAGCTTTGCAACTTTGTTAATTGGGAAAGAAGAAAGAAACATACCTGGACTACAGGACTGTAGTGTGGACTACAGGACTGGTCCTAAAGAGCAGCTGTCAGCCTGAAGGAGATACCAAGGAGTCTGACAGACTCCTGCCTTAAATACAGCACAAAAGGGGGCTGGATGTAACACACCCACAAGTCTCAAGGCAGAGCAGTCTGCAACACAGCTTGATGTTTATTAACTGTCACTTTAACATGAAGTATCACTTCACTATTCTGTAATACATGAGCCACACCTGAGGGAGAACATTACACCAGTTCATTTACTTTTCACACAAAATCTGATCTAATTTACTGTGAAAACTGCTAAATAAAAATGATAATGAAAAGATGTGTAAAGTTTACCAATACAAAATCTCCCAAATTTTTAGTTTTTATTATTATAATTTTACATTTTGGTCCCGTTCAAAGCCTTTTGAGCTCTGTTGATTGTCCATCATCTGCAGCACAGCTGTATCAACAGCATCACATCACTGTCCATCACATCTAATACATTCATCTGTTCAACAAACTATTGCTGGTTTAATTCACTTTTTACTGTGTGAACACAGTAAAAAGTCAGGAATGTCAGAGATTTTGTGTGTATGTAGATAAACTTTACTTTAACATATGTCACTAAAAAACAGTTGATATTTCATATGAAATTATATTTCTGTAATTATGGTCTTTTACAAACAGAATAAAGCAATAAAACTCACAATGAATATAAAAGTGTTTTAATGTGTTTTTAGTCTGTTTCAGTTAATTATGTGATCAAATTATTCATTATTAGTGATTTATTATTAGTGTTTATTAGTGATTTATTAGTGATAAGTGATTTATTATTAGTGATTATTAGTGAACACTTTAATATTCATTGTGAGAGTTTTATTGCTTTATTCTGTTTGTAAAAGACCATAATTACAGAAATATAATTTCATATGAAATATCAACTGTTTTTAGTTGATATTTTGAAGAAACAGTCGAGCGACAGATAAGGACAGCAGTTTTTAAGTGTTTTGCCTCGTTTTCTAATTAGACTACTGCGTGATCGTCGCTGCTAGGAAAACTTTGCTTGATTTACTGTGTGTCTTACCCTGGTGAATACGTGTGAAGTGGCGTTTGGTTTTGTGTTTGCCTATCGCGGGACTGGACAGTTTCGGTCTGCTAAATAGGGAGGCGTGACCAAAGCCAGTAAGCACTACTTAAGAGCTGTTTTGTAAGCGCTTGTTGTCAGAAGAAACAGTCGAGCGACAGATAAGGACAGCAGTTTTGTAAGTGTTTTGCCTCGTTTTCTCATTAGACTACTGCCGTGATCATCGTTGCTAGGAAAACTTTGCTTTAATTACTGTGTGTCTTACCCTGCTAAATACGTGTGAAGTGGCATTTGGTTTTGCGTTTGCCTATCGCGGGACTGGACAGTTTCGGTCTGCTAAATAGGGAGGCGTGACCAGCTGACTTCAATCACAGGTAATCAGGCAAATATATAACTGGTAAGTGTCACTGCGGCAGCCCTCTGAAGCCTCGTGTGAAGACCGACGAGTGTAAAGACCATCAACTCACTACCTGCGCGACTCCACCGAGCAAGCACACCGACAGGGCACTTGAGTATTGCTTTTCCTACGCTTCAATTTTTGTACAGCTTGTCCTCAAATACTTATTTTGATCACTTGTAGTCACTATGTCTTTTCATATCTCTACTATTACTACGCACAACTCGAAGATCACACTATGTACGTCGAAGGAAGGCCTGCCCGACAAATCTAAGGCCTGTCCCTCTGACCTCTACCACTACGCTCTATTCCAGTTGGTCTCTGGAACTGCCAGTCTGCTGTTAACAAAGCAGACTTCATTTCTTCTATTGCTACTCATTCCGGTCTCAACCTCATGGCACTGACTGAGACTTGGATCAAACCTGAAGACACTGCCACTACCGCAGCCCTCTCCACTCATTTCACTTGTTCCCACACCCCTCGTATGACTGGGAGGGGTGGAGGTACTGGTCTCCTTATATCAAAAGATTGGAAAATTTGATCTTCAACCACCACCTACAGGTAACGGTTCATTTGAATCACATGCTGTTACTGTAACCCACCCCTGTTAAAGTCCACTTTGTGGTCATTTATCGTCCCCCAGGTCAATTGGGAAACCTTCTTGGAGGAGTTGGACGTGCTGCTATCAAACTATCCTGAAGATGGTACTCCTCTGGTACTGCTTGGCGACTTCAACATCCACCTAGATAAACCCCAGGCTGCTGACTTCAACACTCTGCTCGCCTCATTTGATCTCAAACGAGTGTCTACTACAGCGACTCACAAATCAGGCAACCAACTGGACCTCATCTACACGCGCTGTTGCTCAGTGGACAACTCTTTAGTTGCTGCACACCTCAGACCACTTCCTCATTACTGCTAACCTGGCACTTACTCCTGAAGCGGCACACGCTCCAACGCAGGTCACCTTTCGACAGAACCTACGCTCACTCTCTCCATCTCGCCTATCCTCTGTGGTTTCATCCTCACTTCCTTCACTCTCACAGTTTTCAGCTCTGGACACGAACATTGCTACGGACACTTTTTGTTCCACTCTAAACCTCTTTCTTGGACCACTTTTGCCCACTATCGTCTAGACCAGCACGCTCCACCCCATCTGCCCCCTGGCTGTCCAATGTTCTCCGTGAACATCGCTCTAAACTCAGGGCTGCAGAGAGGAATGGCATAAATCAAGAAATCAAGAAACTCTACCGACCTCAGTGTGTATCAGTCTCTCCTCTCTTCCTTCTCTGCAAACGTCCTCACTGCTAAAACATCATACTACCACGACAAAATCATAACAACTGTTGTGACGCTCGGGACACTCTTCAAAAACCTTCTCCTCTCTTCTTAATCCGCCTCCTCCTCCTCCATCGACTCTTACAGCTGACGACTTTGCAGTTTTCTTCACAAATAAGACAAGAACCATCAGCGACCAATTCTCCACACCGCAGACTGAGGATAACTTCACGACGACTAATGCACACACTCTCTCTCCTCCTTCACTCCACTCTCAGAGACGGACGTTTCCAAACTTATCCTGTCCAGTCATCCTACTACTTGCCCACTTTCTCTCATCACCACTCAACACCTTCAAGCGATTTCTTCTTCAGTTATACCTTCACTTACTCACATTGAAAAAACCACCCCTAAATCCGGAACATCTACAAAACCACAGACCTCTCGTAAGCCCACTGTGAAGAAACCATCTCTAAATCCGGCACTTCTAGAAAACTACAGACCTGACTGGTATCCCTTCTTCCATTCATTGCAAAGACACTTGAACGAGCTGTGTTCAAACCAGCTCTCTATGTTTCTTGTACAGAACTACCTCCTGGACAGCAACCAAATCTGGCTTCAAAAGTGGCCACTCAACTGAGACTGCCCCTGCTCTCGGTTACTGAAGCCCTGCGACTGGCAAGAGCAGCTTCAAAATCAAATCAGTACTCATATTGCTGGACCTGTCTGCTGCTTTTGACACCGTTTAATCACCAGATTCTCCTATACACCCTCAGAAAGATGGGCATCTCTGGAACTGCACTCCAGTGGCTTAACTCCTACCTTTCTGATAGATCCTTCATGGTGTCTTGGGGTGGGTGAAGTTTTTTAAGTCACAACACACTTGCTACTGGGGTTCCTCAAGGCTCAGTACTTGGTACTTGTCTTCTCCATCTACATGACGTCATTAGGATCTGTCATTCAGAAGCATGGTTTTTCCTATCACTGCTACGCTGATGACACTCAACTCTACTTCAACATTCCAACCAGATGACCTGACGGTAGTTGCTCGCATTTCAGCCTGTCTGAGTGACATTTCTAGCTGGATGAATGACCATCACCTTCAGCTTAACCTTACTAAGACTGAACTGCTGGTGGTTCCAGCTAACCCATCGTTTCATCACAACCTCTCTATACAGCTGGGTTCGTCAACCATAACTCCTTCCAGGACAACCAGAAACCTAGGAGTTGTGATGGATCATCAGTTAAGCTTCACAGACCATATTGCCTACAATGACCCGGTCCTGCAGATTTGCCTTATACAACATTAGGAAGATTAGACCATTCCTGTCAGAGCAAGCCACCCAACTTCTTGTCCAAGCTCTTGTTCTTCACATACACTACCAATCCAATGCTCTCCATCCAGAACTCACCACATGTACTATCAAGCCTCTACAACTGATCCAGAATGCAGCAGCGAGGGTTGTCTTCAATGAGCCAAAAACAGCTCACGTTACTCCTCTCCTCATCAGGTTACACTGGCTACCAGTAGCCGCTCGCATGAAATTCAAGGTACTGATCCTTGCCTACAAGACGACCACTGGCACGGCGCCAACATACCTAAGCTCATTAGTTCAAATCGTATGCGCCCTCCAGAAGTTTGCGCTCTGTAAGTGAACGAAGTCTTGTGGTGCCATCCCAAAGAGGTTCAAAATCACTCTCACTGACTTTTTCCTGGACTGCGCCCAGCTGGTGGAATGACCTCCCGATCTCAATTCAAACAGCTGAGTCTTTACTCATTTTCAAAAAAAACATCTAAAGACTCATCTTTTTCGCCTTGCACTTAACAACTAATACTAGTACTTACCTTTTCTTTTTCTTGTCTATCATATTCATTTAAAAAAAAAAAAAACCTGGCTACATGTTCTGTACTAGACTAACTGAGACTTGTCATAGCACTTGTTATACCGTTGTTGTTCTCATGTTGATCTGATTGTTTCTACTGTTTCTCAGTTGTTAAGTCGCTTTGGATAAAAGCGTCTGCTAAATGATTAAATGTAGATTATTTCAGAATTCTTGTTTGCCGCCCGGGTAAATGGTCAGTGAGTTTGCATGTGCAGGAGTTGTTTTTTTGTTTTTTGTTTTTTTACAAAAAATGCATCGATTTGCTTCAGGAGGCCTTTATTCACCTCCCAGAACCATGTGAGGCACTATTTTTTTATTATGAATGTATGCGCTTTATTTGACTTCTTTTGGACTGTTGACAAAAATCACCTGCTGACTGCCATTATAAAACTTGGAAGAGCAAGGACAATTTTAAAATTTAACTGTAATTGGATTTATCTGAAAGAAGAAAGTCATATACATCTAGGTTTGCATTGAGGGTGAGTAAATCATGGGCTAATTTTTTATTTTTGGATGAACTAACCCTTTAATAACATTGATTTGAAAGCTAATATACTTTTTATGTATTTAAAGATGGTACAATCCTTTGTTTTATATATTTGCAACATACTATTAAAGGGTTAGTTCACCCCAAAATACAGAAGGGTCATGGTCCAGGTGGAATGGTTCATATTAGTTTATACGTTTAAACAGACTTGTAGCTTGTCTGCTTTAAATACACAGTTAAGCAGATAACATGACTGCCTCTCATACTTTCTAGAGTGTTTTGCATATTTATTCATATACACAGAGAAGCCTTTGTTAAATGTTACAGTTATATTTGTCTTTTATATGTGTCAAGAAATGATAAGTGAAACACTATGGACTGAAGTACATGTGACAAGCTGCTGGTTGTTCATAGACATCCATCACAGGACAGCAGGAGTTCTTTATTGGGAATCCCAATGTTTTCAGTGAATACAGTTAAAGCATTTACTGAAAATACAAACACTGGGAACCTTAGAGAACTGTAGAAAACTTGCTGCATTAAACCTGCAGTAAAACAAGCAGACTCCTGCTCACCTCTAGCATCTCTCACAAGTTTTATTCTAAGAACGTGACACGAGCACAGATATCCACTGTGACCTTTAATCTAATGTCTGCTTCTTTTAGTTCTTCTCTGGTGAACCCACTGTAGTAATTCATCATTTTGAAATAGCATCTATTGAATGCTATTTCAATAATAATGCTATTATACACTAAGTGCAAATAGGAGCATTTTTTGAGATATGTTATATACACTAAGTGCTAATAGCTATAGATTATATTTACACTATGTTAAAATAGCAGAATTTCTGCTTTTTATACTACTTATTGCAGATAGTAGCAATGGTAACACTATATTTTGATAGTCCACTTTAGACATTCTACTAACAGTAAGTAACTTTGCAACTACATGTCAACTAGCAGTTAGTAGAGTATTAGTAGACTGTCTACTTAATATCTGCTAACACTTTCTTTGTCAACTTATTCAACTAACCCTAAACCTACCCCTAACAATAACCCTTAACCTACCCTAACAGTCTACTCTGAGAGTTAGTAGACATGCAGTTGCAAATAATGAGATTCAGTTGATATGTAGTTGACATATAGTTTACAAAGTTACGTATAGTTAGTAGAATGTCTAAAGTGGACTATCAAAATAAAGTGTAACTGTAGCAATTATCTGCACCTCAGTATTGTAGAACATTATAAAACAGTATGCAATAACTTAATGAGTGTAAGTTTAAACTTCAATTCAATTTATTAAATGGATGCCACCTTATGGAACAATAAAGACCTACCCTAACCCTGTCCAATACTTTAACTTACATTTTTGGGATTATTTATTATGCCCCCTGCTCCGGGTTTGTGTTCACGGTGTGTGTTTGCACGTTGGATGGGTTAAATGCAGAGTACAAATTCTGAGTATGGGCCACTTGGCATACTTGGCTGTACGTCACTTCACTCACTAAAAATTGGCCTTAAAATCCTCTAGTGTGGCCTCCCTTAGGGAAAGATCCAAAACTGGACCCAAGGGCCCAGACGTGCACTTGTAGCACTGTCCATCCCCTACCCATGATCACCAAGTCAGCTCCCCTTTCATCTGACCACCACACTGACTGTCTGATTATCCCACCAGGGGAGGGTCTAATGTATACACACTCTACAGAGGAATTTTGTGATGACCCAAATAGAGAGTAGCATTAAATAAATTTGTTCTCTTTCCAACATCTTAAAGATTTTCTTGGCATTCTGATCCATCCTTTGTGGTCCTTTGCCTCATGAAACACTTTTTTATACTCTTCAAAGCTTGTGACCACTTTCCCATGAGCATTAAAAGCACAGGTGAGCAGATACAGAAGGGTCATGGTCCAGGTGGAATGGTTCATATTAGTTTATCAGTTTAAATGGACTCGCAGCTTGTCTGCTTTAAATACACAGTTAAGCAGATAACATGACTGTCTTTCATTCTTGCTAGAGTGTTTTGCATATTTATTCATATACACAGAAGCCTTTGATAAATGTTACAGTTATATTTGTCTTTTATATGTGTCAAGAAATGATAAGTGAAACACTATGGACTGAAGTACATGTGACAACCTGCCAGTTGTTCATAGACATCCATCACAGGACAGCAGGAGTTCTGTGTGAATACAGTTAAAGCATTTACTGAAAATACAAACACTGGGAACCTTTGAGAACTGTTGAGAACTTGCTGCATTAACCCTTTGAATGAACAACATGGGTTTAAAGTGACCGGACTGGACTTTCTTTTTTTTCCCTATATTATTCCTAGAAATTAATTTCATCATTCAATATTCCAGGTATTCCTCAATTAACTTGTGTCTAATACCACAAACAAATAAATTTTTTTCTTTCTTAATTTTTTTAATAAAAATGTTTTTTTAACTACCCTTCTTATGCACAACATGGGTCTAAAATGTCCTGTATTAATTCTTGCTATTTCAGTCATGCTTGAGTGTTTCTTGGCTTAAATGGATAGTTCACCCAAAAATGAAAATTCTGTCATTTATTACTCACTCCAAACCCGTAAGACCTTCGTTCATCTTTGGAACACAAATTAATATATTTTTAATGGAATCCAAGAGAGCACTCTGCCCCTCCATAGACAGTAAGGATATTAACACGATCAATGCACAAAAAATATCAAGGACATCAGTAAAATAGTCCATGTGACATCAGGGGTTCATCCGTAACTTTACCAAGCTATGAGAATACTTTTTTTTTGCGCAAAAGAAAACAATAACAACATAATTTATTCAGCAGTTATTCTCCCAGAATTACCGTCTTCCGCCATTTTGGAGAGTACCCCAGAACGTATTCTGTGTAATGAGCATTATTACATTAAGCATATGCACACTGTCTACTGAATGTAAACAACACTGATTATGTTCAGCGAAAGCATGTGCATGCTGAACTGTAATCAACGTTCTTTTATGTCGAATATGTTCTGGGGTACTCTCCAAAATAGCAGAAGACGGTGACTCAGCCTATAAACATTTAATTCCTCTCACGCAGGCACAGAATGCATGTCATGTCAAGTAAAGTCACCTTTATTTAATATAGCGCTTTTAAAAATACCGATTGTGTCAAAGCAGCTTTACAGTATCAAATAGAAAACAGTGTGAAAAACATTTACAACAGTTAAAACATTTTGTGTGTAAATCTCATGAGGTTATCATTGTACTCAATGCGTGTCAAAGAATGAAAGTTACGTGACATACAGCCAAGTATGGTGACGAATGTTACGTGACATACAGCCAAGTATGGTGACCCATACTCAGAATTCATGCTCTGCATTTAATCCCACTCCAAAGTTCCACACACACACACAGCAGTGAACACACCACACCGTCACCACACACCCGGAGCAGTGAACACACACACCCGCAGCAGTGGGCAGCCCATTTATGCTGCGGCACCCAGGGAGCAGGTTTCAGTACCTTGCTCAATAGGACACCTCATTCGTGGTATTGCCGGCCTGAGACTCGAACCCACAACCTTAGGGTTAGGAGTCAAACTCTCTAACCATTAGGCCACGACTTCCCCTTCCAAGACATAACCAGCATAGGACAGAACTCCTCATTCTGAACAGCTCTCTGGATCATTGAGTACCCAAAAAGAAAGACAGAAGAAGAACTTTTTGTATAAAAAAATCTGCGAGAAAACCCATCTGCTTTGTTTAACCAGCACTTTCAGGGGAGAGTGCGAATGCAGTCCCCCACTACCACAAATTAATGCAGTCAAGATCCCACATTTGGGGAATTCAAAGGGGTCAGCACGGCTGGAGTGCAATGGACGAGCCTCGCCCTGGGTGAACCGCCTCCTTGATCATGGTGTCTCCCCTGCCAGGTAAGTAAATAGGAAATTTCGACAATGAGTAGGACCTGACACATGTAGTCTTACCCCAAGAGAGATTAGAATGTCTATAAATGCTGATCCCAATGCATATTTTTCAGATTTATTATTAGGGCCCGAGCACTGCAGTGCGAGGACACTCCCCGAACACCTACGTTTATTCTTTTTCTTCTTCTTCTTCTTCTTCTCCGCAATGAGTCGCATTTTTGAGGGCCTAAACATGCTCCAAAACTCACGAAACTTTGCACACGCATCAGAACTGGCGAAAATTTACATCTGATATAGGTTTCAGAAGTGGGTGTGGCAAAATGGCTTGATAGCGCCACCTATTAAATTTCAACGGAGTGCGCCTCGAGCTACGTTTCACCTAGATACATGAAAATTGGTACACACGTGTAGCACACCATTATCTACAAAAAAGTCTCTTGGTACAAAATCCAAAACCCAACAGGAAGTAAGTTATTTTGAATTTCCTGTATGATTTTTGTGCAGTTTTTGCCATTTCCATGCCTTGTACTTTGACGAACTCCTCCTACAGTTTTAATCGGATTGTCTTCAAATTTGGTGAGGGTCATCATAAGACCTTTGTGATATTAAAAAGTGTCAACAAGTGTTAAATAGGCTGGAAACATGCTAGAAACATACTAAAACATGCTAGCAACACTTGGCTAAGCGCTAAAGCATGCTACTAATGCAGTGAAAAAGTAAAGTTGCTGTAACTCAGGCCAGCAATGTCCGATCTGCCCCAAACTTCACATGTGTGATAGGTGTTCTGTCCTGAAACAAACACTTCATGACCAAATTCAGTTATAGTCATAGCGCCACCTGCTGGCAACAGGAAGTGACATGGTTAAAACTGTTATGGACTCCGGCAAACATATTAAAAATTGTCAGGAAGTGCTAAATACACTGGCAAACATGTTAAAAACACATACTTATACATGCTAGTAGCACTTAGCTAAGTGCTAAAGCATGCTACTAATGCAGTGAAAAAGGAAGTGCTGTAACTCAGGCTAGCAATATCCGATCTGACCCAAACTTCACACGTTTCACAAGAGTCCTGTCCTGAACACATCAACATGCCCGTATTCGGTTATAGTCATGGCGCCACCTATTGGCAACAGGAAGTGTCTGTGTTAAACACTGTTATGGACTCCTTGCAAAATAATAAAAATCATCAACGGTGTTAATAGGCTGGCAAAATTCTAGAAGCATGCTTAAACATGTTAGCAACACTTAGCTCAGTGTTAAAGCATGTTATTAATGCAGTGAAGTAGAACATTACTGTAACTCGTGCATACTATGTCCAATCTGCCTCAAGCTTCACAAGTTTGATTAGAGTCCTCGCCTGAAGATATCTACATGCTCATATTTGGTTATAGTTATAGTGCCACCTACTGACAACAGGAAGTGACATGTTTTAATACTTTTATGCACTATTAGCAACACCGTAAAATATGCCATTGTGTGCTAATCATGCTAGAAATATTCTCAAACATGCTAGCAACACTTACTATGTGCTAAAGGATGTGATTAATACTATGAAACAGGAAGTTGTTGTAACTCTTGCATACAATGCCTAATCTGCCCCAAACTTCACACGTTTTATAAGAGTCCTGGCCTGAACACATCTAAAGGCCAATATTCAATTATAATTATAGCGCCACCTGCTGGCAACAGGAAATGGCTTATTTTAAACTAACTTAAACATGAAATGTCTGATCTGCCCTAAACTTCTTCAAATGTTTGATAAGATTCCTAGTCTCAACAGATTTTAAGGCCAACATTTCAGTTATAATCATACCGCCACCTGCTGGTGACAGGAAATTACTTGTTTTAAACTATCTTAAACATGCAATATCTGGTCTGCCCAAAGTTCTTGTGTTTGATATCGGGTCCTGGCCTGAACTCATCTTTAGGCCAATATTTGTTTATAGTCGTAGCACCACCTGCTGGCAACAGGAAATTACTTCTTTTACACTAACTTAAACATGCAATGTCTTATCTGCCCGAAACTTTGTATGTTTGGTAAGAGTCCTGGCCTGAAGATATTTATACACCGATATTCAGTTATAATCATAGCGCCACCTGTTGGCAGCAGGAAATGTGGTGCAAATTTACCTTTTTATAAGCATATGGCCCAATGTTCGCTGTTCTCCTATGGCCACCGGTTGGTGGTGAGCCCGGGTGCGAGGGCCCTTTCATCGCTGCTTGCAGCTTTAATTAACATTTGTTTCTCTGGATAATGTTATATGAAGCACCATTACTTCAAATCAGAATCAGAATCAGAAAGAGCTTTATTGCCAAGTATGCTTACACATACAAGGAATTTGTTTTAGTGACATAAGCTTCCAGTACACAGAGACAACAACACACAAAAAAAACAAAAAACAAATTGCAAATAAATAAATTGTATGAACAGTTGTGCTATAGATGACAATGGATTAGAATAGAGTAAGATGCAGAAATGTACTTGGATGGAGGAGTAACAAATAAATATAAGAATATTGCACATTTTTGCATAAGTGGGGAACATTTAACTGTTCATGAGGTAGGTAGCCGGGGGGAAGAAACTGTTCTTGTGCCTGACTGTCCTGGTATTTGCGGCTCTGAAGCGCCAGCCAGATGGCAAATGTTAAAAAAGGAAGTAACTTGGATGAGAGGGATCCAGAGTGATTTTCTGAGCCTTTTTCCTCACTCTGGATGTATACAGCTCTTGAAGGGTGGGCAGGGGAGCACCAATAATTCTTTCAGCAGTCCGAAAGACTCAATGAAGCCATAGCAGGTCTGAATTAGTAGCTCAAACAAAAAAGTACAATCCCTAAGTGCACAGGAAAGACTCAATGACGGCCGAGTAGAACTGTATCAGCAGCTCCTGTGGCAGGTTAAACTTCCTCAGCTGGTGAAGGAAGTACAACCTTTGTTGGGTCATTTTAACCCTCTGGAGTCTAAGGGTATTTTTGGGGCCTGGAGAAGTTTTGTCATGCCCTGACATTTGTGCTTTTTTCAGTTTCTTATAAATATCTAAATGGGCTAAAGTGTAATCTCACTGTAATCAGCACACAAAACTGGGCTATAATAATATGTGAGCAGCATGTATGTACATGATTGTGTTTTTGAGAAAAAAAAATGTTATGCGTGGTTAGTGAAAAACTAAAAATGTTAAATCACTTGAATAAGGCAATAAAACCACATACAGAAAATTGGTTCCCAGGAATTTTGAGAACTGGAGCTTGTAGCCTAGAATTTTTTTTTTTCTAAATTATGTGAAAATCATCTTGTTTACTCACTTACAGAAAACAATATATTGATTAAAATTTTCTAAAACACTTTTTTGTTGGTAAAAGTCATATGCGAGTAGGCGTCAACTATCATGAATTCACACCTGAGAAGACAAAGACCTGCATAATGAGCTGCATAATGAGCCATTCAGTCAGCTGTGTCACTGAGAGGGATGAGTTACAAGAAAGAATGTGAGGACAAAATAAATGTATATAATTTTATGGTTGTAGTTTATTTAGAATACATTTTAATATCCCACAACATAATTTAATATTCACTTGTGAGTGCAGTTAAACAGTTTATTAGGAACAATCAAAGCTGACTTTCAAACTGATTTTTTTTGCATCATTACTCCAGTCACATTTTTTTATTTTTTTTTTTGTACTCAATTTTTATTCTACAAAAAAACATTTATTGTTATTATTATCATCATCATTATTATGATTATTATTATTATTATTAATGTTGAAAAGAGCTGAGAATATTTTTTTTCAGTTTTTTTAGGGGGGATAAATTGAAAGAACAGCAATGATTGTTACATTTGTTACAGTTACATTTATTGTTACATTTATATTATTTACATCAAGCTTTTGAATGGTATAGTAGTGTATATTGTTATTGAAACTTCATAATATTTCACTTGATTATACATTTAGTCAGGAATTATAGTTTGGAAAAAGTCTTTGGAAAAAGTCTAACTAGTAAAATGTTTTACACGTTATGTGAAAACTAGTACAAGTATATAAATAAATAAAAAGAGACTTACTCATGTTTATGAACTCTGCTGAATAAAGTGCTTCATTCTTTTTTCTGAGGAAATCCAAATCTCAAATCCTCACCCACATCACATCTTTTTGGGGTGAATTATGTCTTATTCCTCTCATCGCGAAGCAAACAGTAAAATAATAAAAACTTAGAAGAACAGTCTCGCTGCGTTGTCTTCTGTTGTGTGGGCGTATTCAAAAGCCGCGCGCTTCAGTGAAACATTTGAATCTCAAAAGCGCGCTCGGCGCGGGGGCTTGGTCGCATTAGAAGATAATGAAAGGAGCCGTGAAAAAACGGACATCGCGTTGTTTTCATATGGATTACTTTATCACAGAATATTTGTTTTCAGCAGCACTTGTTTAGTTTAAAAGTAGACATGTCAGGCTTTCTATAGATATCTCTCTCATGTCTCTGTGTTGAGTATTCACTGAGTTACAGTTCATTTTAATGACGCATTTGTATCTGAAGATCAGCGCAGACAAAGGCTGCAGACAGCACTCCTTGTTTGTTATCTTTATTTTATAAGTGCACAAAGTTTTGTTGTTATTATGTCTGCATACAAAAAAAAAGTAGACCCTTTACAGATTCGATTGATGTATTGCACTTATCTGTACGATCAAAACTGAAAGTGTAATTTAAGTTCTTTTCGGGGTTATCAGGAGAAAATACCCCAAAACGCGTATACGCGTTAATCGACTCCAGAGGGTTAACAATGGAGTCAATGTGATTGTCCCACTTCAGGTCCTGAGAGATGGTGGTTCCCAGGAATCTGAATGACTCCACTCCAGCCACAGTGCTGTTCATGATGGTGAGTGGGTGGAGTGCAGGGAGGTTTCTCCTGAAGTCCACAATCATCTCCACTGTTTTGAGAGTGTTCAGCTCCAGATTGTTAAGACTGCACCAGACAGCCAGCTGCTCACCTCTTGTCTGTAAGCAGACTCGTCACCGTCCTGGATGAGGCAGATGACTGTAGTGTCGTCTGCAAACTTCAGGAGCTTGACAGAGGGGTCTTTGGAGGTGCAGTCGTTGGTGGTGTAGAGGGAGAAGAGCGTGGGGAGAGAGACACATCCCTGAGGGGCACCAGTATTGGTGGGTCGGCTGTTGACATGAATTTCCCCAGTCTCACTAGCTGTTGCCTATCTGTCAGAAAGCTGGTGATCCACTGACAGATAGAGCTAGGAACAAAGAGCTGGGTCAGTGTGGTCTGGAGGGCTGTTGGGATGATGGTGTTGAAAGCCGAACTGAAGTCCACAAACAGGATCCTCACATAAGTCCCTGTTTTGTCAAAATGTTGCATGATGAAGTGCAATCCCAAGTTGATTGCATCATCCACGGACCTGTTTGCTCAGTAAGCAAACTGCAGGGGTCCAGTAAGAGTCCAGTGATGTCCTTCAGATAAGCCAGAACCAGTTTTTCAAATGACTTCATGACGACAGATGTTAGAACCACAGGTCTGTAGTCATGAAGTCCTGTTATCTTGGGTTTCTTTGGAACGGGGATAATGGAGGAGCGTTTGAATCGGCACTTCACACAACTCCAGAGATCTGTTGAAGATCTGTGAAAAGATGGGGGCCAGTTGGTCAGCACAGGTTCTCAGACAGGCTAATGTAACGCCATCTGGGCCTGGTGCTTTTCTTCTTTTGTTCTTCCTGAAGACCTGGCGCACATCGTTTTCACTGATTTGAAGAGCAGGAGGGGGGAGGGGGTATTGATGGAGGTGTTAACGGTTGTGTAGAGAGATGATCAGAATGGATGTGAGGTGTTTTCAAATCTACAATAAAACTCATTCAGGTCGTTAGCAAGTCGTTGATTAGCCTCAGTGCAGGGGATGGTGTCTTGTAGTTGGTAATGGCTCTCAGTCCTTTCCATACTGAAGTGTGAGTCGTTGGAAGTAAACTGGTCTTCCAACTTTTTAGAGTAGGTCCTGCTCTATGAGTGAGTTGTACTTGAAACCTGTCCTCTGAGAAATACTGAAAATATTGCTTTTAAATTGTAGCAACACCTCCCCCTTTTACTTTTGGACGTGGCTAATGTTTATAACAGTAATCTTTGGGGGTAGACTAGTTTAAAATAATGTAATCATCAGGTTTTAGCCATGTTTCTGTCAAACAGAGCACATCTAGGTTATGATCAGTGATCATGTCATTTATAGAAAGTGCTTTTGTAGAAATAGATCTGATATTCAATAAGCCAAGCTTTATCTTTTGTTTTGTCTGTCTGCTTCCTGACCTGGGCCCCAGTTAGTCAAGTACAAACTTTAAGACTATGTGCCATATTTCTAGAGAGAAGGGCAGCACCACCCCAGGAGGGATGAAGACCATCTCTTTTTCAACAGGTCAGGTCTGCCCCAAAAGCTCGTCAAATTGTCTATGAAACCTATGTTATTCTGCGGGCACCACTTAGACATCCAGCCATTGAGTGATGACAATCTGCTACTCCAATGCAGCTGGTTTCCTGAGGGCGAGGGGACCAGAGCATATTACAGTGTCTGACATCATGCTTGCAAGTTCACACATCTCTTTAATGTTATTTTTAGTGATCTCCGACTGGCGAAGTCGAACATCATTAGCGCCAGCATGAATAACAATCTTACTGTATTTACGTTTAGCATTAGCCAGCACTTTTAAATTTGCCAAGATGTCAGGTGACTATATGGCTGCGTGTCTCTAGTTCTGAAATCTTCTCTGTCAGCCTAACTATTTTCCTGCATTTATCACTTCTGAATTCCTCGTTGCCAACAGAGAGAGGTAAACTCTAAATGTGGCAAGTGGTGCAAACCACAATAGCAGGTGAAGAAGCCATTACTCTCTGTGATTAATGATGATGAACTCATGAAAACGGCACGAAAGAGAAAAGAAACGGGGCAAGAGAAACGCGAATGGAAACGGGGAATGACAAGCTAACCAGCTTATGAATGCTAACGCACTGTATGTGGTCTGCATTTGCGATTTGAAATTTAATGATGTTTTATTAACAAGGTCGGGAGGAGCGCATCAGATAATTAGCCTAATCAACACCGGTGGACCACAATCAAGTAATCAATACCACAGCATAAATACTGCTGACTTACCTCTATCCATTGACTGTTTATCAGCATCCCTCCTCCACCACAACTCCTCACTTCAAGTTCACTTTACAACTAGATGGGGAAGGGGGGGGGTACTCTAGGTTCGGGCCATTCCCGAGCTCGGAGCCCTTCCCCAGACAGCACCCCAAATATGCATTCCATACCTCAGCTAATAATATGTAAGCGTGAACTAGTGAAAAGTGAATGATCAAATTAGATAGTTTGATAGTTAGTTTGATAGATAATATTGGATATGGTGGGAATTAAGTTTATATTTTATCACTTTAAACAAAAGAGAGTGATAATAAGATCCTTACATAGAGCTACAATCACAAACCACTCAGCAGCACGGCAGACAGGGACCGGAGGGGACTTTCACAGCACTTTCCTAAAAAAATTCCACCCAAAGTTTAAATGTTTCACTTGTATAAATGAGTTGCAATGATTTGAAATATAACATACCTATGGTATCATGACTATGGCATACAGCTGTAATTTTACCTTAAACTATAACAATTTTTTATAATCTGTGATGTTTTAAGGCTGTTAGTTATAGTAAATCTATAGTAAATCTCGTAAATTTGTCACACTCACAAAAATGAATTTATTACAGACAATCAATATTATTAATCCTTCTCTATTTTCATGTACTGTAATAAAGTTTATGTTGCAAATAGCACCAATCTTTAAAACAGAAAACAGTAATACCAACATTCGTACACTGCTTAAATGTATCAATAGGTTCTAACACAGTGGTTCTCAACCTTTTTTTTCAGTGGGCCGCACTATGTCCAAGTTCATGTTTCATGGGCCGCATATTATTTATATTTGGCATCACCAATGCAAACTAGCCAGATATTAAGGTATCTAAATGATTACAGTTAGATTTTTTATTATTATTATTATTAGAGAGTATATTTTTACTTACCATTAATGGGACACCTGATGTTGTCGGGAGCAGACCAATTTGGTGAAATTTGGCTCAAAAGGAGTAACAGCACAATGAAGTTGCGACTGTACGTTGCAGTCTGTAAGACGCGCACTGAAACGTGACTTGATGTGCGTCATTGCAGAAAATGTGCGTTTGCAAAAGTATGTCGACCCAAATATGAAAAGCACTTTTGAACTTAATAATCTGAGGTTTTGTCCAGAGATGTTTCGCCACATTTCTCTAACTGAGGATGACTGTTGCGCGGTATGGCTGTGTCCTCTTGCCTGAACATCCATCAGTTCATCTTCGGGTGCGCGGCGAGACAAACCAAAAGTTGCAGCCAAGTCCTTGATTTTTTCCACAGGGAAAGTAAATGGCTTTCTGATGAAATGTCCTGCAGATTTTATCCTCTCAAAATCAGAAAAACGAGAGATGAATTTTTCCTGCATTTGACTGACAGTTTTAACGAATCGTTTCTGTTGTATGTCCAGTACACCCTCACACACATCATTCAGAAGTGTAAAGTGAGTTAAATCATCATCTTTGAGTTGTGCAGTGTACAGCCCTAGCTTCATTTTGAAACTCTCAACACAGACCAACAAGTCATCAACATGTTTTTCGTCACCTTGAAGTTGTAAGTTCAGCTTGTTTTGGTGAGCTGTGACGTCTGAAAGAAAAGCAATGTTTGTTTTCCACTCACTGTCTCTCAAGATTGGAAATCTTTCTCCCTCGCCGATGTCATTAAGAAAGTTTACTATCTCGGGGAGTACAGCCAGAAAGGGATGCAAGACTTTTCCACGACTTAGCCATCTCACTTCACTGTGCAGAATGAGGTCTCCATAAGCACTGTCCAGTTCGCCCAACAACGTAAACGGCTGTGCATTAGAGGCCGCGCTCGAATGATGTTGACCATCTTGACCACAGTGTTCATAACCTCCACGAAGTATCCATCAACTAACTTGCTGCATAGTGCTTGTTGGTGCACAATACAATGAAATGCCAATAAGTTGGGAGATTTTTCGCATTTCAGCTACGAGACCCTTGTGTTTTTTTCCGTCATTGAGGGCGCACCATCAGTAGTGATGGAGACAACTGAGGATTCCGGTACGTTCATGTCTTTGCATGCTTCACTAAGTGCTCTATGAATGTCCTCGCCCCTTGTTCATTCATGTAGCGATTTTTAATGCTAATAAATCTTTCTGTAACCGCAAAAAGTCTCTGAATTCACACATCTCACTCAAATGCAAAGCTGAGCAACATCTCCGATGTCTGTCGATTAATCCACAGCCAAACTGAGTGCTGAAGCAGTGGCTAGCTTAGTTTTTAGTTGTTCTGTCAAATTCTCAGACATTTCAGAAATTCGACGAGTAACTGGTATCATTGCTGAGCTGTAAACTTTTTATCCTGCAAATTATCTCGCTCTTGTTGCTCAAACCATCAAACAGACATTGTGATTCCAGAAAACAGTTCTTAACTAGCTCTCCATCACTGAATGGTCTGCCGTGTTTGGAAAGGAGCCAGGAAATTTTGAACGTTGCTAATGTCACGACCTGAGACACTTTTAAGATAGCTCGCATTTTATTCTGTTCAACAATGCCATTTTTTTCAAGACTAGTTATCTTGTAAGCTCTTTCCTGAGATCCAGGTGGATATTTCATTTCAAAAGTTGCATGGGTGGTATCGAAATGCGTTTTTTAGGTTTTAAGATTTTCATACGCCAAGTATTTTATTACAGAGCAAGCAGAAAGGCTGCCCATCTCGCTCGTTGACAGCAAACTGATTCTTCCAATCTTCAAGCAGTTTCCTACCTTTACTGCTGATGCTACTCTTCTTGTTTGCATGTGTTCCTTTATCAGTATTTTCCTCGCATCTTTTTTCTCCTCTAATAACAAATTTGTCCATTTTGATTGTTACTTGATGAGTTTTAAATCTGCCAGAGTGCACGCTTGTAATTGTGTGCGTTAACTGTGTAATTGTCAGTTCATAGTTGCGTCAGTACTGCGCATATCTGAAACCAGTACATGATCACCTCAAATTATTTTGACAAAAAATTTATATTGTTCAAACTTTTATTGATTTAATACATTTAAAAATAATAATAATAAAATATGAATTGTAAAACTATAAGTTATTAATTATTATTTTTTATTTATTTTTTTTCTTACGTGGTCAGCAATAAAATTAAAAATAAAAAATAAATGCAAAGCCCATAATACCTTGCTAAACAATTCAAAACATTAAGAACATAAAACTTTTCTGACAAAGCTTGTATAATCGTTAATAGACACCATCGTTATCCTATAAATCTCTTTGTATAAAACACATCATAAACAAATCCAATTAATATCATTATTGCATTGCAAGTCTTTCACATACAAGGGTTTGGACAGACCAATGGGTAAAACTCCAATTTATTCTGCATCTTGGTCCCTTAAAAGAGAGAGAGAGAGAGAGAGAATGGTTATGTATCTCAATTGTTAGAATTTCAATTTGAAGTAAAAGTGACGTTAAACATGCATACCATTTTCCATGTATATTGACAAATTTTCATGCATTACTACAATTATCCTTTAAAAATTATTATTATTATTTATTTTTTATTTTTTTAATGAAACAGGTTTACACAATTAGAGGGTAGTTAATTTTGGGTGCTACAGACAAGTTAAGACAATTTGCCACACAAATCATTCTGATTTGGAGAGGATTTACAAATCAAAAATACTAAATATTTCCAGGTAATTGCATACCTCTATGTGTGGTGGATTGTTGTCATATTTTCTTTGATGTAAATGAAGGCTGTCGCCATCTTTGATTTGAATATTGCTGTAAGAAAAACGCGACAGGAATTAAGGCTTAAAGGTGCATTAGGTGATTGTCTTAAGAAATTTGTTTTTGTTATACTGGTTGAAAGACTCCTCACATCCCTATATCATTCAATAAGTTGAGTGGTTTAAATTTATTTATCTGTATTTATATATTCTGTGGGAGGCGTAGGACCAAGAAATGTACGTCCATTCAAAACGCTCGGTCCAAATGTTTTAAATAGCTTTCCTACCTGCCTGTCAATGTATGTATCTGCATACCTCTGCGCACCGTTCACACAGACAGGATACATCATTAGCACATTCACACACGCTGTGCAGACGATTGCAGGGAGGGTGGGACATTCACTTTCAGTGCTATCAGGCTAATGTTAGCATTTTCCAAGATCTTCTATTGCACCTTTAAGTTCATCATTAAGTTAATCAAGATTTTACCTGCCAATGGAGATGAAAACACTAATCCCGGCTGGAACAAAAATGAAGGTAGTTGCTTGAATGAGAAAGCATGACTGCAGGACCTGATTAAATTGATAAGGTTAGGAGTGAGGTTAGGCTGTCCTTTTCGCTGCATGAATCAAAAACACCCCATGCCTACAAATATAGAAACAGCCACGTTTATAGTTTTTATTGTATGACGTTACAAGTTGAATGTTGTGCGTTTTCCATACAGTTAATTACATAAGTTCTAAAATGTTAGCTAGTCAACTTGCAGTTTAGAAGTCGCTAGACTGTTTGTTGGAAGAAGTTCTAATTGGGCTACAGAACTTGTCTAGTTATTTTTTTATTTATTTTGTTTTTATTGCAACAGAGTCATCATTGTTTTGTTTATTTATTATTATTTTTTTTTTTAGAACTTAAGGAAGCAGACTCGTTAGATGGACAATTTATTTCGTATCAGGTGTGTTAACTTTTGACTATATGGATGTATTTATGATATTTTGTGATTGCTGTCTTAAGACAGTTAAGGGATACATTAGTCATCAGATCTTGCACAGACATAAAGCAAATACTCAAGTTTGCAGTCTGGGAAACAACATGGATATTAAGTTCACAAAGTACAATGCTCTCAAAGCTCATGTTTATCGGAATCACAAAAAACAATAAACTCATTTGGAAAACTAGAAAACAGTTGAAACTGTCAGCAAATATGCCCCATATATAAACAAAGTCCTTTCTCTTCTCAGGTCACATTTAAGCAAATGGAGAGGTGATATGCTGTCCTTTTGAAAAATGTGACAAAATATTCAGTTTGAGATCAAGCTTTAATGCCCATGTTTTACGAAAGCACAGGACTTAAACATTTGCGAAATTAAAAATAACTTTATCTGAACAACCTTCTCAACATGTTTTGATGTAGCTGAGGATGGAGGTGATGAACATAAATTCCCAGATTCGCTGACTAAATCTAACACACAGTCATTATACAGTACATGAAAAATCTTTGCCTGTTTTATATGCAGCTGCAAGCCAAATACCTGGTGCCTTTCTTAACCATTCAGACAATTGTAGAGGAATTCAGTAGTTTAAATGATATCTGTCATCGGTACTCAAAGAAAACGTTCACAGATATACTTAGGTCAAAAACAACCCTTTCACAGTGTGATATTGATTCTGTTGTGCAGGCTTTGCAGGGCCATGATTTGCATTCAGCTTGCAATGCATTATGCCTGTTTTAAACTGCAAGTGTGAGCAGCGCGTGAGCATAACTACAGCGTCACTGCAACTGCAGAGGTGACAGAGTATTCACACTGGAAGCGTTTGTACAGTGTCAAAGCAGCGGCTCCATAGCTACATATTTCTTTACAAAGACAACTATATATTTGTTTGTTTTTATAGGTTGGTCAGTTATAAACTTGAATGTTTTGAATTCTTGAAAGTTTGTTAACACGGGGATTTGCCTGCAAATGGTAAACAACAAAAACTGCTTATCATGTGTTTCAGTCATACTCAAATATAGAACGTGCTGTTTATACCGATTTTTATTTTATTTTTAATAATACATACTTTTACCCATATAGGCGCTTATCCAGATATGTGGTATTAACCAAGTTATAGGTCAGTGTGTGTCCATAATCTCTGTCCATTTCTTATAGAAGCTGTCAATATGCTTTATGTAAATTATTTGTGATTAAACTCTGTTTTTGTAACTGATTAGGAGAAATGTAAATTATTTGTTGGATTTTAACTAATCGTTAGGGTAAGAATGTCAAAATGTATTTAGCCTATGTAGACCTGAATAAAAAAAAATATTATTAATTATTCTTAAATTGTAATTTAAATCGTAACATTTTTTCTTAGAAGCTGTCAATATGATTTATACGATTGTTTTGTGTCTGTGTTCGTCTAGTGTCCTTGTTTGTTATTTTCTGCCTTGTCTGTTTTTGTAACTGAAGACCTGGAGCAATATAATTATTCATTCTATTTTAGCTATTTTAGAATATTATGTTTTGTCACGGAGTCACAGCCTACACCCTCTCTACATGCCACGAATTCTGAGCACATGTCCATCATCACCAGGCTCTCATATAAGGACTATCACTTCCCCTCACTCCTCGTCTGATCTAGCATTGACCCACATGTACTTACCTGAACCCTCGCTAACCATTGTTTGTTCCCCTGGATACCCGTTGTTCCTTCCTCGTCAGTTCCTCTGTGCCGCCTTCCGATTCTGTCATCTACTTCCATCACAACCAGAGCTAAGTTCCAACCTTCTTCGTGTCAAGACTATTCCTGTTGATTCACCTGTGTCTGAAACCTCTGTCACAATAAATTCTGCTACACGTTCACCTACCTCTGTGTTCCCGTCTTGTGTCTGACATGTTTAAGTCATTATTTGTTCATAGAGATTCTTTTTAAAAATGAAAAGGTGTGTTTCTAACTAAGGTGAACATGCTGAGCGTTCATAATATTTTTATTAGGCCGAATGTTGAAGATTTCAATATTTTTTATGTGCATTTATTGTGTCTATAGCTCCGTTTCTGAAACTGACTTTATAGACGAGTCCTGAGGTGGGCGTGGAAGCGTGGCACTCACCGGGTCCAAGTTACACCGGCCTGTTGCCAAACCCTCATCCTGTGGTCAGATCTTTCGTTCCTCCGGGCAGGGGTGCCCCTAGAACAGATCTGCAGGCATGCTGTAGTTTACACGGATACCTCCACCATCGGCTGGGGGGCCACGTACAATGGGCATGCAGTCTTAGGGGTTTGGATGGGCCTGCAGCTGCATTGGAACATCAATTGCCTAGAGTTGTTAGCAGTGTGCCTTGCCTTGAACCGTCTCAAAGGGCACTTATGAGGCAAGCACGTGCTGGTCCGAATGGACAACACAGCGACCGTTGTGTACATCAACCGACAAGGTGGTCTGCACTCCCGTTGCATGTCGCAACTCGTCCACCACCTCCTCCTTTGGAGTCGGGAGGTTCTGAGGTCACTTTGTGCTGTTCCGGGCCTGCTCAACCGTACAGCCGACAAGCTGTCTCGAGCAATGCTCCAGGGAGAATGGCGACTCCATCCCCTGATGGTCCAGCTGATATGGAGACGTTTCGGAACTGCTCAGGTAGACCTGTTTGCTTCCCCAGAGACCTCTCACTGCCAGTTGTTCTACTCCCTGACTGAGGGGACACTCGGCATGGACACACAGATGGCCGCAGGGCCTACGCAAATATGCATTTCCCCTAGTGAGCTTTCTTGAACAGACACTGTGCAAAGTCCGGGAGGACGAGGAGCAAGTCCTGCTAGTGGCGCTGTATTGACCCCGTGAATGGGAGGTCTTTAGGTAAGCATGACCTCATCATCAGGCTCCTTAGAGGAGGTTAAATCCTTCCCGACCCCCCTCTATACCTCTTGGGAAATGCTCTAGTGTTGAAATCACTACAGCAGGGCCCATTTGAGCCTTTGCATTCAGTTGAGCTAAAGTTTCTTTCATTGAAAACTTTGCTCCTACTTGCACTGGTCTCCATCAAAAGGTAAGGAGACCTGCACGCATTTTCGGTCGATTCGTGCCTAGAGTTTGGGCCAGCTGACTCCCAGGTAATCCTGAGACCCCAGCCCGGCTACATGCCCAAGGTTCCCACTACACCCTTCAAAGACCAAGTGGTGAACCTGCAAGCACTGCCCTTGGAGGCAGACCCAGCTCTGGCTTTGCTCTGTCCCGTCCGAGCATTGAGATACTACATAGACCGGACACAAAGCTTCAGGACCTCAGATCTACCCTTTGTCTGTTACGGAGGCCGGCAGAAAAGGAATGCCGTCTCCAAGCAGAGGATGGCCCACTGGATTGTGGATGCCATAACCCTGGCTTATCAGGCACAGGGTGTGCCCTGCCCGTTCAGGTTGCGAGCTCACTCAACTAGAAGTGTTGCATCCTCCTGGGCATTGGCTTGTGGCGCCTCGCTGACAGATATTTGTAGGGCTCCAGGCTGGGCGACCCCCAACATGTTCACTAGATAGCCTTCGTGTAGAGCCGGTATCCTCCTGTGTTCTCACCTCAAACAGGTAGTGGCACTGAGAGGCCCCGGTTAGTGTCGGCTTGCTTAAACTGCTCCAGAGTATCCGTAATGTAGACTGTTACGTGACCATGGTATTAAACCGAAATGGTACAACATTACATACAAAAACCATAGACGCAGTGACATTGCAAAAAACAATTTAATTTAATGAAATAATGATTTTTACATAAACAGAGCATGGTGGTAAAAATAACATAGAACAAACAGAAAGAAAATCCTGACCTCACATAACTACAACAAAGGTGAAACTTACCTACCTCCTGAACGAAAACAAAAGACAAAGTTTACCGTGAGTCTTCCGGGTCCTCTAACTGCTATACTAACTCACCTAAACTAAATAACATGAAAAACACCAATCATCAGATACTACCCACTCTAAATATCAATTATTAACTGAAAACCGCAAACATCAATCCCATACCGGAAAACGTGCTTGTGAAAACGGAAACATTACGTCAACATGACAACCTCCACAGAGATAATAACAAACCGAGCCGTGCGATCCCAGCGAGACCCCACGGAGCTGCGCTCCGCACTCCGTCTGCCAGCAGGAGCAAATGAGAATGAGAAGAGAGCCCCCTCTCCCCACCGGACGTCAAACACGGCATCTTTAAAGTGGTTGCCCCACCCACAAACAGCAGCCAGCAGGACATCACATGACCTAAAGAAAAAAAACAAACAAAAGAAACAACAGGAGCATAACCACCACTAAGCAGCACAAACTATTCAAATTGCGCTTAATAGCGTAACACCCCCACCCTTAAGAAAATAAATTGGGGTTTAAATCAACAATTAATAAATATTTACAAATAAACATTTACAAACCCATTAGTGTTCAGCAATGGCTCCAAAAAGCTGCTAAACGAAAAAAAAAAAAATTTACGTGCAATGTGTATATATATATATATATATATATATATATATATATAGATATTATTTTTATATTTTTATTTTTATTTTTTTCACAATTTGTTTTCTCATGTTTTCCCCATCAAGCACGAGACAATGCATCTGCAGGCTAGATTGTCATGTCCTCAAATGTGCCTGATCTCCAAGTTATAACCTTGCAGAATCAAACTCCACCGCATTAAGCGCTGGTTAGAGTTGCGTATGCGATCAAGAAAAACCAAGGGGTTTGTGATCAGTGTATACCGCTACCTGACATGCAGCACCTCCCACGTAGACCTCAAAGTGCTGAAAGGCAAGCACAAGAGCAAGGTTGAGATCCTCCATCCCCCTAGGCAGCTGGACGTGGCGGAACGTCCAGTGCCAGGCCTTCATGATGAATCCATGAGAACCATGGAAGGCTGGGCTCCATATTGAGACCTAAGCGGTACTCATATGTGTATAGTACACGGTATAGCCTTGGAGCACGTGTTTCCCCAGCAGACTTCTGTCTTTCCAAAAGGGTTTCAATCACCTCAAATTTCTCCATATACACCTAAACGGATGCTATATGTGTATTTGCTTCCGAAAACTCCTTCGGGAAGATGGGGCTTCCCGCAGTGTCCCTGTTCCCAGTGGAACAGGTACATTTTCCCAGTGTTATCCAATCTATCCCAGTGAGGTAGTGCTTTGACAATGGTGAGTGGAACTCCCCCGGACCTGTGTCCGAGCCCCGGCCCCTACTACAGGCACTGGCCTGGAAGGGGCAGCACCCATGGCGCTTTGGTAGGGATCCCAATTCGTCAATCACTGACGTGACGTTGAGAGTGACAGACTGAAAGGGAACGTCTCGGTTACGTATGGTAACCCTCGTTTCCTGAAGCAGGGAATGGAGACATCACATCCCGTTGCCACGGTTGCTGTACCGCCCCCGGGTCTCCGGATTTGCTCCTCAGTGAAAACCTGGTATGCATTGGACCTGCTGCCTTCTTATACTCACGCTGTGATCAGCGGCAGCTGGATGCAATAATTGCATGCCAATGTGCATTGGCTTGTTTAGTTAACACTCAAAGTAGATTGGTCTATCAAAGCAATATCCCAATTCGTCGGTCACCGGCGTAACGTCTCCATTTCCTCCTTCAGGGAACGAGGTTTACCATGCGTAACAGAGGCGTTACTTTCCACAGAAAACCAAAGAAGGCAGTTTTACCAAAAAAACAATGTATGCAAGACATTGGCACACAACCATTAACTCCTTAGAGCGTACCTGCACTCACAATCATTTTTTTCACCAAAGTTTATGTGTTGACTTGACTACATACACTTCTCATTTGTACAGTGAGGCTTGCACCAAAGCTGTTGAGACAAGCAGCTAAATGAACCAGGCTCTGGAAAGGGTACTTATTTGCCTTAATTGTGAAGAGGATTATTCTACTTTGCAAATTGGGCAGAATGAGCTGATTTTAGTTATAGTGATGAAGTGACCTTCCTTGTGACTCCCCACTCTGCATTGTATTGTCTGTTATGGACTTTGTTGAGATTTTGCCTGCAACAAAGGAAATGATTTTGCCAGCAATGCCAGCAAGTTTTATGAAAGATTAAAAGTGGGGAAAGGCCGAGTTTCTCTGAGAGGGGACAATTGGTTCACACTGCTGCTTCTGAAATCCTGGAAGTCAGTAAATGTCCAACAAAAAAACAAGTATCAGAAATAGCCTGAAAAATAATGATGGCATACCCAAAGTCCTTTAGAGATGAGATTAATTCCCAGATTGTGGGAAGTGGATATGACTCTATCCTTAAACAACTAGTCTGTCGAATTGACCATTTAAAAAAAGCAAAAACTACCATTAGACCACTCTGTGATATGCCAGAAGAGTCAAAGAAATTCAGAACCCCAGTTGCCAGTTGGAGAAACATCAGAATTGCAGCAGGAAAAATAAAGAGAAATTGCCTTTAAAATATGTTTCAAAATAAGGAAAGCAATGTAAAGACAATCTACAACTGGATGAATGCTACCTACACCTCCCAAAGAAATTACATCCAGTCTGAAAAGGGAAACCAAAGAGTTACTTGATGAGTGCCCATATCTTTTCCAGGTAGCAGGAAAAAAGTACACTTTAAAGAGCTCACTGACATTGAAAAATGAACGACAGCTTTGAAGAAGCCACTACCAGTAAATTATGAAGAATATCAGAGTACTTTCAGTTTCAGTGCACAGAGGGAGCAAACAGAGCAGGGAGAATCCTCACCAAGATTGGAAACTGGAGGGGTTCTTGTTTGTGGGGCAGTGATGTTGCTGCTTACCATGTGTTTCAAAAATGACCAGGACCAGTTTCTTGTAAATGGTAGAAGACACTTGTGGTTCCAAAAGATAAATGCCCAGAGCAGCTTTCCACTACTCCATGTATAGTAGTGCGTGTGGTGGGTATCATTTAATATGTTCACTTATTTTTTATTCTTACACCACAAATTACGGATTGTGGTTGACTTGATACAAATTTGCATAATTCACATTCTGTAAAAAGTATATTGCTTGCTGATATTTGTTTGTTCAAAGGAGAGAACCCCACTGACAGCTAGTTTATTCATGGTGGCAGCAGACCAGAGGATTGTGAATGACCATCTCTTGAGTTTTTACTGAGGCCCTGTATCTATAATGTTTTCCCTCTACTGCATATTGAACATTAACTGGGGGCCACATTAGAAGTCTTGAAAAGGTTAAGTCATAGGCTGCATCCACCGTGTTGAGAACTGTGCAGAAATGAAGCGTATTGTTACTATTGCTCGTTGTTGGGTTTTTGTAAAGGCTGCATCTTCAGGCTAATCCCTCCATAAAGTACCAATTATGCAAAAAAGCGAGTGTACTCTCGTCAACCAAAAGTATTTTTTACTCGAGTCTCACATCAGAAAAGTGCTGCATTTGGGCTGGGGAGGATACCAGGGTATAGTCTTTTTTCATTGAGCAGGGAGCTCTATGCTGTCTCATCTCCATAGCAGCGATGGCTTTATCAATGATAAAGTAACACCACTTGTTTTTATGAGTACCTAAAATAAATTGTGACAAGTGTGTGCCGTCACATGAGATAATTTTGTAAATCTCATTTATGTTTCTACTCTTCTTTTGGTTGTGTTTTAATTAAAACTCTTAACAAATGGCTTCTTGCCCTCTAGTGCTATCTGGTGTTGGAGTTAGATAGCAGGTTTTTAAACTCTAGTTGAATCTACTCATGCTGCTAAGCACTGAGGTGCTCGTCGATCCTTTCTTCCTCTTTCCAGTGTTGATTTCCAGTGTTAAAAGACACAAAACTATATACTGATAATGAAGGTTAAATGATGATTACTTGTCAAATTATAAGTAAATATTCAGTCTTTCTTCATCTCCCCGGTATTTTATACTTGCATTATCTCGTGACACGGTCAGTGACCTGTGTAGTGATATCAGATGTTTGATAGCCTCCCACAGGGCACCAAAAATGTGGTGATTTTAGATTTAAGTAGCTCCACCAGTGTAATGGCTTTGGCCTTAAATACTAATATTTAGTCTTGTTCATATTATTTTATGGGACACCAGCCAATGGAAGACTGTTGAATAAATAAGAATTACATTAAATTATAGGAAGTTGTAGTCTGACCAATCTGAAGGATTTGTGAGATATCATTAACTTGTAAAGCCTTTTGCCTGCATTATCAACACAAGAAAGTGTATGAGGACACGAAAGGTTCAGTAGACTTTTTGCTCTAAATGAATGGTTATTGTCATGGTGTAAAGAACAGAAACTGCTCTTTGTTAATGATTGGAATCTTTTCTGGCAGCGTCCTAGGCTTTTTCGTGCTGATGGCCTGCACCCCAGCAGAGTCGGAGCAGAACTCCTGTTCGGACAAACAATCTCCAGGACTCTACGCTCCATCTGACTAGTAAGCCAATTCTCAAATAACTGCTATGATGGATTTTGTTCTACCCACTTAAAATGTTAGAAATAGTACTTGCGCTGTCCAATCTATTAAGACTGTGTCTGTTTCCCCGAATAGTGAGGTTCAAAATATAAATTTAATGTAGGATCTAGAAAAAATCTTATCGTGATTAAACCAGAAAAACATAAAAAATAAATGACAAAACAATTTTTAAAGTTTGGGCTCATAAAACATTAGATCACTCACACCCAAAGCAGTTATGTGTAAATGAAATGATCACAGATAATAGCTTTGATGTACTCTGCTGGACTGAAACCCTGCTAAAAACCAAACAATTATATTGGTCTAAAAGAGTCTACTCCACCAAACTACTGTTATAAAACATGAGCCCCGTCAGGACTGGTCGAGGGGGAGGTGTTGCAACAATATATAGTGATATTCTCAATGTCTACCCAGAAAACAGGAAACAGGTTAAATAATTCGAAATACTTCTGCCTTAATGTTACACTGTCAGATATGCAAAAGAAATCTGTCGTATCTCTTTTCTCTGGACTACTGTGTATAGACCACCAGGGCCATATACAGAATTCCTAAAAGAATTTGGAGATTTCCTCTCAGACCTGTTGGTTACAGCTGATAAAGCACTAATTTTTGGAGATTTTAACATTCCACGTTGATGATACCAAATGATGCATTAGGACTTGCATTAACTGACTTCTTAAACTGTTTGGAGTAAAGTAAAATGTCACTGGGCCCACTCACTAGATTTAATTATATCGCATGGAATCGATATACTGATATAGATATCGTACCTCAAAGTGATGTTGTTACTGACCATTTCCTTGTATCGTGCATTCTGCGTATTGATTATAATAACTATATGGCTTAGTGTTATCGTCCGGGCAGTTGAAAACTATTGTCCCAGCCACCAAAGACAGATTCACAAATTTATCTCAACTGCTCTGTGTACCCATAAATACACATGAACTAGACGAAATGACTGGCAACATGGGCACTACCTTCTCTAATACAAAAAAAAAAAAGAAAAATAAATGCTAAAGTGAAAGAACACCTCCTGCATGAAAAATAAAAATTACTCAAATTAGTAAGCAACCTCTGAATGGAATAACACAATCAAAAATAATTTTAAAGCTTATAATCTCAGCTGTAATGAATGTAAGTGTAATTATGTTTGGGGCTTTGAATAAACTTTTTGTACAAGTCGTCACCCCCAGAATAAAATATTGATTTCACCATTTTGCTCATAACTTCTGCATTGGCTCTCAACGAAGGCGGTCACATTTTATCTCCCTCTACTCCCCGTTACCTTCCCTGCTTTGCTTCTCTCATCTCGTCTATTGTCTTATACTTTGAGAGACTCTCTCTGCACTGCTCTCCAAACTGAAACTGAAATCATGGATTTGATCAGTGGTCTTTCAACGCAATTGACACCATCTTCTCCATGAGAAGCTTGGGTTCGGGGGAACCTGACTGCCCTGCCGGAATGTTCGCAGCTGGCTACACGATGGAGGTGTGGGAGAAGGGGCGGGTTGTGTGTCTGGCGGGCTCTTCCATGGAGGACATGGAAGATATCTACCTATTTGGAACCATGATAAACAGGTCTTCTGCCGATTGGATTAGGCTTTGCCCTGGGTTATCGAAGAATTCAAAAAACGGAACAGCTGTCCAAAACCTCACAGGGCTGCCCGTTGTGATTGGAGCAGTGGGCAGAGCGGTCAGCACTGAGACTGAGACTATTAACCGCAATATGGATACATCACGGAGAAGCTCACAGCTTTGCAAAGGCAAATGGATCAATTTGGGACCAGAATGGACTAATCCTAGAGTAGTTGTGTAAATTGAAATGCAGCTACTCGCCCCAAGACCAAACAATCCCAATCTTATCTACTTTCGGCTCCCCTCAACCAGCACTGGGCTCAGCCAAGGCCGCTGTTAGAACAACAACTCCCCCGGAGGAGCACTGCAGTGAGACGCTCTTGTGTTCCTCCCCCACTTCCACAGACACCTGCTGATTGTTGACTCTGTCTGGGAACTGATCAAGGCTCTCTCCATGGCAACTTGCTGTGTATCGCTATCACAATCTGCGGACTGAGGCACCGAGATTTGATGCCAGGAGTAGCAACTCTCCAGGCCTACATAAAATAACTTTTACATACATACACACACACATACACACATAAATACAGATATGCATTCACCCCCCCCCCACCCCACATCCCTCGCCTTCGCCGCTTTGTTCCGCCAGTCTGACAAGCGGGTCTGTGAACAGCGCCGAGAATGGCTGCAGGACCGGATGGCTCTTGCCTGCGCTGGATTACCTCGACCCCACCCCCCGTTCCCCTACCCCTGTTTTTCAAAGTCGTGTGTTTATGCTGTATTGATTATGGTGCTTTTGTTGCTGAGGTGTTTTTTCCTGTTCTCACACTGTACTCCCAAAGGAGCATAGTCTGGGGGTTATTTTTTTCTCCTCCCCTTCCTCATGTTATGCTGTATTTCTTCCTCAATTCCCTGTCTTCCTGTCCTGTCTACCCCCTTGTCAGATTGTATGTATGTTATGTATATGTATGTATGGACAGGTTGATGGCAAATTTCGCTGGTACTTGTGACTAGTGTCAATAAAGGGCTACTACTACTACTACTAACTTTATAAAACATAAAACAAAAATAGACCCATTATTTAGACTCTCCAGATTAAAAAAGAGCTTCATGAAAAACATGTATCATAGAAAATGGCACGTCATTATTTGCAGAAAATTCTCCTAATTAAAAAGACTATAATCCATCATTTAGATCAAAGGAAATCTCTCATAAAGCTCAAAAATTTATTAATAAGGACATCCTGGACATGTTGTAGCTTAGAAAAAAAAAAAAAAACAAAAAGGTTGCAGTCCTGTGCCGTCTTAGCTTGTAACTTTCCCAAACTTGCATAGATCTTAAAAAAATCATACATTCTTTTCAGAAAATTCATCAGATTAAAAATCCTAAATTTCACATAATCTGTTATTCCTCATATAGCACAACACATTAAACCAGACAGGGCCACAGGGGCACATGTGGCGCAGCAAAGAAAAAACAGCACTATGCTTCACGTTGTGTTTTTTTATTCGTAACTTCATGAAACCTGCATATAATTGCATGTCATTATTTTCTGAAAATACTCTAGATTAAATGAGCCCTAAATCACCATAACCCATGAGATCCGAAGATATTGCTTATAGTGCTTCTAAAAACACATAAAACCCAATGAGCGCACTTCAGGACAAACTGTAGTTTTGCTTTGCGCTTTTATTTGTAACTTCATGAAACATGGCATGGCTCCGTGGAACATTGCACGGCATTATTTTCAGAAAATTCTCCTGATTAAAAAGTGTTTATAAGTGTCATAGATCTAAAGATATTCATCATCAAAATTTTAAACACATAAACTCCCAATGCGTACATGGTGTAACTTTCTCATAGATTTTTATGCTTGTCATTTGATAACAGATGCTCAGATCATGGAAAATGGCAGATCATTATGTCTTTCGTGTGGAAATAATAACCTAAACCCAATGAATTGAAGAAATCAGTTGGAAAGCTCCTTTGATCAGTTGGCAGGCAGAATGTAAAAACCTAGAATGTTCTGTCTTTTGTGTTACATTTATGGACTTCTGTTCCTTTTGTGTTCTCCTTATTTGGTCATGTTCCATTCCTCGTTTTGTTAATTGATTACTCCCCACCTGTTTACATTACTCTGATTACGTTCCTTGTGTTTAAATACCCCGTCTGTTTAGTTCCAGTTGGTCCGCTATTGTTTGACGTTTGATGCTTGATGACATTGTTTTATGCTACGATGATCTGTGTTTGGGTGCCCCGGTTCTCCTGTGGGATCATTAAAGTACCCTTTTCTTTATCTCCTTCGTCGAGCGTTTTACTAGCACACCAGCCCCTGTAACAGAATAGCGGACCCACTACAGTTTAGCAGCGTTTTTCTTTTTGTGTTTTTTTCTTGTTTTCCCCCCTCTCGGAATGGATATCCCAGCAGTCCAACTCCTGTGCCTGGAGCAAACTGGACCGTTTCGCTGGAGGACAATACCAGGGACTTTTTCGATCTGGCGTGTCTTACGGACTTCCCTGACCGCTCTCTCTGTGCATTCTACTATGCTGGCCTGAGCGAGCGGTGTAAGGCATGCCTCCCAGCGAAACGGTCCCAGAGAGGATTTCGCCGCTTTCGTGGAGTGGGTGCTGGAGAAAAATGGATCCTTATTTACCATCTGCACGGCCGAAGAGGATCTCTCCAGCCCCACTCCCGAAACCAGAGACCAGCCAGCCACCATCCCGCTGCACGGAGCTAGAGCCCACCGTAGCCGCAGAGCCCGAGCCTATCACCGACAGGGAGCAGGAACTCGAGTGCGCGACTGACCAGGTGTGTGAGCCGGCAACACCGTGCGTCGTGGGGACGATTGGTGGAGGATTGAGGGCGTGTGAGGAAAGCCCTGCCCACACTTCCTGCGACTGAGGGTGAGCTGCATTTGGTTTCTGGGAATTTATAGAGAGGAATTATTGGACCTTATAGACGGTTTTGGGGGAGGGCAGTTCCCGATCCTCCTGTTTCTCTGATGGTTCCGTTCCAGCCCTGAACCTCCTGTTTTCTCCCCTGCTGGTTCCCGTGCCCAGCCCTGACCCCTCCTGTTTCTCCGCTGGGTCCGCCCAGCCCTGATCCTCCTGTTTCTCTCCGCTGGTTTCCGTCCAGCCCGTGATCCTCTCTGTGTTCCCTCCCAACCTCCCTCTCCCGCCTCCTGCTAGACCCGTCAGTTCTCTCTGCTCCTCATTCTGCTGGGTTCCATCCAGCCCTGATTCTCCTGTTTCCCCCGGCTGGTTCCGCCCAGCCATGATCCTCCTGTTTCTCCTGCTCGCACAGCCCTGATCCTCATGTTTCTCTCCGCTGGTTCCATCCAGCCCTGATCCTCCTGTTTCTCCGCTGGTTCCATCCAGCCCTGACCCTCCTGTGTTCCCTCCCCATCCTCCCTCTCCATCTCCTCCTAGACCACCAGTTCCTCACACCTCATCTCCGCTGGTGCCAGTCAGTCCCGCAGCTCACCCTCAGTCCGCGCCATCTGGGCGCGATGGTTCGCTGCAGGACTTCCAGTCTCCAGCTCCGCCTTGGCGTGTGGATTCCCGTCTCTCCGCCTCCAGCCTCCGAGCCCTGGACTCCTCCTCGGGTCCTTCGACCCAGCGCCTCCGCCTTGGCTCTTAGCTCCCTAGTCTCTGCCGTGGCCGGCATCCCACCTGCTCCACCGGGCTCCCGCGTCCACTGGCTCCACCTTGGTCAGTCGTCAACCATCCCCCGCCTCGGGACTCCATTCCTCTGGCTTTGCCTCGTCACCTTCCATCCCTTTGGCTCTGTCAGGCTCCTCCTTCCCTTCGGCTCCAACCCGGCCATCCTCAGTCACTCCGGCTCCGCAGTGGTCTTCCGGTGCCCCGTCTCCGCCTTGGTTGCCTGAGCCTTCTGCTCCACCTTGGCCCTCCGGATCCTCGGTGTCACCCTGGCTCTGCGGCTGCTCTGCTCCATCTTGGGCTCCTCGTCCATCGGCTGAGTCTCCGTCAGTCGGCCCCCTGGGTGTGTTGTTGGGCTCCTCCTCCACCATGGCTCCTCCCACCGCGTCGACTTCACCCATGGGCCGCTATCCTGGCTGGCCTCTGGATGTCCATCTGGCTCCTGGCTCCTCCCTCCATCCACTCCACCCTGGTTCTATGCTCTATGTTTCTTCTCCATTGTCTGCCCCTTGCCTGCCCCTCGCCCACCTCCTGAACCCCCCACCCTCCCTCCTCTGGACTATTTCTGTCAGTGCGAGGACGCACCGTTCTGGGAGGGGGGCGAACTGTTACATTTATGGACTTCTGTTCCTTTTGTGTTTCTCCTTATTTGGTCATGTTCCGTTCCTCGTTTTGTAAATTGATTACTCCCCACCTGTTTCCATTCCTCTGATTACGTTTCCTTGTGTTTAAATACCCCGTCTGTTTAGTTCCAGTTGGTCCGCTATCGTTTGACATTTGATGCTTGATGACATTGTTTTATGCTACGATGATCTGTGTTTGGGTGCCCCGGTTCTCCTGTGGATCATTAAAGTACCCTTTTCTTTGTTTTACTAGCACACCAGCCCCTGTAACAATTTGATCTTTTCTATAACTTTTTTTTTTTCATTATAATTAGGTATAATTTTAAAGCTTAGAAATTCAGCTTTTGAATGCATCCAACCATTTTGATCAACTCCTAACCGGTGCTGCCTTGTTCCTCAAGGGAAGAAAAAAATTATTTTTTTTTTTTTCAAACTCTCTGCCTTGATTAACACAAAATAGGTGTCATTCGAAAGCTTGGAGTCTGATGTTTAGGATGCATGTGGCCACTTTGATTAACTTCTAAGTAGTGCTGAGTTATTTGCAGATAAATAGAAAAAAAAATGTTTTCATAATTTATGAAATGTTTTTTGTGCCGTGTACTCTATGTCAGAAACATCATACAGCTCAGTTAGTTGTGTCATTTGAAAGGTCTCGTAGAGTAAAATAAAACAAGTATAATTATTTGGGACTTTTACTAAACTTGAGTGAGGCATTACTTCAAATTCAAAACTGTCAAGGGCTAAGAGAAGGGCTACCTTGGTACCAAATGCTGTAACTTTTGATTACCTCAAGACATCACCATAAAATTGAATTCACATACATCGCATATGTTGGAGAACATCACCAAATATACATTTTCTTCTACCTTATTTCTGTTGAAGAAATATTGAATGTCAAATAAGACATATGAAAAATTTCCCTTGACCACGCAAATTGTTCTTACATTTTATCACCAATTCTCCACATGAGAATATTCAGATTTTTTTCCCTAAAAATATAGAAAGATTTTTATCAAATGATACCAACCTTTGACTCTCCTTGCTACAGTTTTTTTTGAGTTATAAGTCATTATTTTTGTGTACTTCATGACAAAAACAACACCTTCAGTGAGGTGAAGCCTCAAAGGGTTAACCCCTTAAAGGGTTAAAACTGTTTTGAAACAGTCTATGATCAGGGTAAATTAGTAATAGGTGAGGGTATCAGGTATCCGGCTCAATTCTATGCAGTGATGCCACGGATTCTCTGGGCCAGAGCTAATCTCAGATAGTCAAAGAGACAATGGAATGCTGTGGTCAGATGAGTCCACTGGGAAAATGTATGAGTTCTCAAGATGACATCTTTAATTAGAAGTCCATGGTTATTAGACTAAGGACACCCCCAGACAATGTCAGCTCTCATTGTGCATGTGCTCAACAGCATGGCTTCGTAGACACAGAGTGAATGTGCTAGATCAGTCCAGATCTGTCTCCTATATTGAACATGTATGACCCATCATGAAAAGGGCAATCAGGCAATGATGACCACAGACTGATCAGCAGTTGAAGTCTTGTAAAAAGCCAGATTGGGAAAAAGTTTGCTTGCAGAACTTTAACAATTAGTATCCTCGATTTACAAACAATTAAACATTGAAATTAAAAGGAAAGTTGATATGAGACAGTGTTAAACTTGTCTCTGTCCCAATTAGTTTATATTTACAGATTACCGTTTATTTGGTCAGTGAAAACATTGAAAATCTTTTCTTTGCACTTTTGTCAGTCAAATAAAGATTAAATAGAATTTAAGATTTTATTATAAGATCTTGATTGTATTGCATTTTTAAAAACTTTCTGATTTGGGGTTGTATTTTAAACCTGTCTAGATGTTTTAAGTCTTATTATTGAGGTCTATAAAAGTTAAAAGTGTAATGATAAATATACATTTAAAAGATTTTTATGTACTCTAATTATACAAAACTATACTGTCAGCCGCACCATAGTTATGCAAAATTAAGTAGTTTGTTTCAATTCATAAGGATGAAAACTTCTGGAAAAATATTAGGCTTAAAATCCTGTTGCTCCATCTAGTGGACAACATTAATATCACACATAGCCTTTATTTTTCAGTTAAAGATGGCTGATTAGCTCCCAAATCTTATAAATTCATAAACCTAAGCATGTTTGCTCAGAACGACTTTGTTTTCAATTCCATTTAATTGTGAAGATCGAATGTCTAATGAATAGCTAATATAAATACAACTTTATTTCTGTTAAAATGACAGTTATGTCGAGATCACAATGTAACAATCGGCCTTATCGCCCAATTACATGAATTTAAAATGGGGTCACATTATACTGTGTGAGGTAAAATAAGTGTTTTAAAAAAAGATGAGACAACAACAAAGGTATAATGAATAGATAGTGTATTTACATAATGCACAAGGAACTTAAAACAACACAATAAAAACTAGAATAACTTAGGCTGTTAAAAGCAGATTGTCCATTTAAACTGTACCCCTAAAACAGTCCTTAAGAAACCTAGTGTGTTGAAGTCCCAAGGTAAAAGTGTCCACCAGTGTATATACAATCCAAAGAAAGTGAGAATACAAAATGAGTGAAATAATGGAATGGTAAGTCCATAAAACAACTCCACAATCCAGACAGTGCAATGTTCAATCAATGACCCTGATTTTTTTACATGCTGCTTGCTTTGTACTGTTTTACTTCCTTATTCCTGTCATGTGATTGATCACATGACAGGCAGACCCATGAACATTTTAAAGACATACATACATCAAATAATTAAGAGGATTAAAATGACTAAGGGAACACGTAAAATTATTTAAAGTCAAATATATAGATATAAAACCACCTTAATATATATTGAGCAGTAAAAACATGTGTCTCTGTGTGACTGTGTGACGTCCTTCCGCAGGCCGGTTCATCTGCCCTCCCTATCAATACCATTCAAAAAATTGACCACGGACTGACAGCGACAGAAGGATAGACCGCTCCTTCTCCTTCGTCCTGCTAAGTCTTCGATTTGTCACATTCTACTCTTCATACCACCACACACAGAAGCTAACTTAGCAACAACATTTTAGAACACATCATAACTTTGAACACTTCTTTGACTTGGAGAGAACCTTTTATTCCTTCCCTGAGAAGGCAGGGTTTGCAAGTTGGCACCTTTCAGATCCAGCATTCTGATTGGCTGATGCTGTCAGAGGTGACATTTATAAAGGCCTCTCTGATATGAGGTCTATTTGCATAGCTTAAAAGTCCACATTCAGAACAATGTCTTTAAAGTTTTTACTATTTACTGTATTATTCACTTTTTCTAAAAACAATTCCAAATTAACCTATACATTGTGCTGAAAATATGAAGAAATCATCAGTGGGTAATGCTGAGCACTGACCCATGCATTCATCTATACATTAATAGGTAATGTTGCATACTTTGTTGTATCATACACACCACTCATTAAGTATATACAGTTCTGCAAATTGATATGAGGAAGGTTTAGTAGGAGAGTCATTTTGTGTCCTTTTGAACAAAATGCATGTGAAAATGTAGATTTCCTTTGTGACTTTGGCCACATGGCAAACTGTGAGGGGGATTTATGATTGTACACACTTTGATAAGAGTCAGTGAGAACAAAGCAGTTCGAGGGATGGGGTTACAGTATGATAATATTATCCCCCACCCCACACATACACATGCAAGGTAAAACCGGTTTGGTCAGTCTGAGGTAGTGAGTGATTAGGGCTTTTCACACCGCTTTAGTTTCAGAACTAAATGTGCAGTACTAAAGTACTGGGATGATTTTGAGCAAACTATTTCCCAGTATCATTTAAAGGGTTGCATTCACACTGAGAGTGTGTATTAGGACGTGACGTAAGGCCGGTTGACAGCGATGTAATTTGTGTGCGGCATTCAACAACATTAACAAAGAACAACGTTAACAGGAGGAAGGAGGACGCTGTGATCGGAGCGTGTTTTTGTTGTGTCTCGAGGGTTTCACAATAATGGAGATGGAATGTCGACGACAACTGGCAGTGCTACATTTGCTACAAGTGCCTGCATTTCAGCGTCCGTATAAGTTTGAGGGAGACTAAGGCAGTTCCTGCCTGGGGGTTACTGTATGTTTAATGTTAAACCCCACTCTTCAGAAGAGAGGTAGTGTTTTTATGTGAAAACATGCCTGAACTCATAAGAACATATCTTTCTACATGTTGTGTGGAAAGGAGTCTTGCCATCTTGACCACTGTTCACTACACCATAAACATTTTTATTTATTTTTTTCTTGAGATTTCAGCTGATTGTGAACTGAATGATTTTAGCTGTCACAGATTCTTAATATGATTTCAAACATAATGATTTTATCTGTGGAATGCCACGGATTCTGATTAGGATGATAAGAACTTTTTTCACTAGACATGACGTAAACCTGGTAGCATTCCACATAGTTTCTAAATACAACATTATGCAACTGGTCAACGTCAGTTCATCTTAGTTTAGTTTAACAACCGCAGTATAAATCTATTTTTTTCTTTCTTTTTTTAACAAAATCTAATAAATTACTTCCCGCCCTTCCTTTTACTTTAAGACATAAGGCATGACTGGTACCTTTTGAAATGCAGAGTGAGAATGCTAGTTAAAACACAGAATTCAAAGAACTGTTGTGAGACCAGTGAATAATCAAGATGAACTAATGGATAATTAATAGATAGACTGCATGAGAACAACACTGGTTGCTTTCAGTTTCACTTTAACTCAATTTGTTTTGGCTTGTTTAGCAACTTATATTTTTTCATTCTTGTTGTGTTCCGAATACCGTTCAGAATAGGCTAGCTATTGTGTTTATTGTTTGTACATAATAATGTTCTGCTTTATCATTATTATTTCTGAATGTAATAATGCGGTACGCAGTTCAACGTGACATTAATGTAGACCTACATACCAGTATCAAAAACATGATTTTATAATTTTATGCTATAGTACATCTACCACATCACCCTCTGGATGTATAATGAGCAGCAATTAACTACATTAGCACTTTAGAATGTTTAGTCATACTTCTGTGGATATTTTGGTAAAAGTAACTCAAAAGTATTACATTTCAGAGACAGTAATATTGTAATATAAATAATTACTTTCAAAAGTAATATATAATGTATTCAATTTTGGTAGTAACTTGTCCAGCACTGTTGAAGAGCAGGACTACATGATTACTTGACTACATTTGCTCATTATCTGACAGAATCACTCTTCAATCACAGCTGTTTCTGGAGTGAATTCAGACTATAAAAGAACAACCATCAGCTCCCAGACACCAACATCTACTGATGGACATCTTCAAGCCACAGTCTGATCCAAGTAAGATCATGTGTTGTGTAATATTGTCTTGTATATTGTTTAATGAAGCTTTGGGAGTTTTCTTTCAGGTCCTTGTTAGAGCCACTTCTCATTTTAGGGGTTGTGGTCAATAATGAGGTGATCAGCTCAAAAACATCATCATCTGTCCTTGTAATTGTCATTATGATTGCAGATCATGTTGTGTCATATATGAGTTCATATATTGTTAACAATAAAACTTTGTGTTTGCAGGTTTCTCATTTGACTGAGGAAGTGAAAAACAGTAAAAAACAAACAAACAACAAACAAACAAAAATAACTAGAAAGCATTTTTACTGTTTTTTTACCTGGATGATGCGATGGCAGCCACAGGCCATTGGTGCCAGTGCATTCACCACGCACCAGCTACAGGTGGAGAGGAGAGAGAGACAGAGCCAATCAAGAGATTGGGGATTATTAGGAGGCCATGATTAACAAGGGCCAGGACACCGGTGTCACACCCCTACTCTTTACGAGAAGTGCCATGGGATTTTTAATGACCACAGAGAGTCAGAACCTCGGTTTAACGTCCTCACTAACACCTCTTCCAGCAGCAACCTAGTTTTCCCAGGAGTCTCCCATCCAGGAACTGACCAGCTCAACCCTGCTTAGCTTCAGTGGGTGACCAGTCTTGGGCTGCAGGGTGATATGGCTGGACCACAAAATACCACGGCAAAAACAACTAGACTAATATCAATTTCAAATATTCAAAAGCAATAGCATAAATAAATACAACTAAACCAAATTTCAGGCACATAAGCTGTAATTAAAAGTTTAAAAAACACTGCATAGTTTTCTTTTTATACATAAAATGTAGATTATTAAAGATATTCTGTCAAGATTAGTGAATTACTTTTTTTTTCTTCTTTTGATTAACATTATTGACAGACAGCAAAATAAAAAAACTAAATAAAAAAAAACCCTAAGAAGTCGTGGCCTAATGTTTAGAGAGTTGGACTCCTAACCCTAAGGTTTGTGGGTTTTGAGTCTCAGGCGGCAATACCACGACTGCACTGAACCCCCAACTGCTCCCCGGGCACCACAGCATAAATGATACCCACTGCTCCGCGTGCGCGTGCGTTCACTGTGTGTGTGTTCACTGCTGTGTGTGTTCACTGCTGTGTGTGTGCAGGCACTTTGGATGGGTTAAATGCAGAGCACCAATTCTGAGTATGGGTCACCATACTCATCTGTATGTCATGTCACTTTCACTTTTAATTTCACATTTATAGGCTGCTGTCTCTTTAAACGTCTCATCGGATGTGAAATGCACTTTTACAAGTACAACATAAATATGTGTTGGCAGTGTGTACACAACCACCCTACAGTGATAAAGATCCACCCAATGTTTTATTTTTTTAATCTTGTTAAATCCTTTCCCCTTTCTCAAATCAAGCCGTTCTCAGATTCTTGGCGGTGTGACGTCACACAGACCTAGGCCCCTCCCACAATTGTTGATTGACACTGGAGTCTTTCCTTAGACCTGCCCTGAGTGAGAGTCATCAGTCCACCATTGTTTCACCGCTGGAGCAGATGTAGACAAGAATGACTCCTGAGTGATTGAGGTGTTCTGTTGTTGGATATAATGATGAACATATCAGTGGTCATTTACTCCCAACATCTGAGCCGCTGAAGACACAGTGGATTACTTTTGTTTTTGAAAAATGGAATGTGCCCCCAAACTATCTAAATGTGTTTATGTTTGCACTAAGTATTTGTGATCCAGCTTCACCTACAGAAGTGAGTATAAGTTTTTTAATGAATCTTTGTAAATTGCCTTTCCTAATAATGTGCTAGTTAGAAAGTTCTGCTGGTAAAGTAAACAGTTTAATGAGAACGGCTCGTCACCCCAAAGAAGAGAGGGGTGACGAAAAATTTTAGGAGCCCAAACTTTAAAAATAGCTAAAAAGTTAACTTAAAAAAGTCTTTTTAAATACTGAAAATGTTTGCAGAGAAACACACGGAGTAGAGGTGGTGGAAGAGTTAGCAGTGTGCTGTATACTTACTCTGGACCAGGTGAGCATCAGCCCGGGATGTTTCCAGCATGGCTTTCCGCTGCCTCAGCTGGGCCTGCCTCTCCTCCAGGTCGCAGATCTGTTTCTACACGGCCTCCATGTCCTCACCTGCACTCAAAGTTAGACACACATCTGCCATTAAAGCAAGTAACAGTGAGTAAAACAATGGTAATGTGTGTGAATAGAGTATTAGCATTGTAAGTGAGATTAGCAGTAAAGTTTATTAGTATGTAACTCGTAGCTTCTGCTCTCTCAACTAAGGTTGTTGTGAGACCATACTCCACTCCAGAGCTTCCTCCACGAGGTAAGTACTCCTTGAAGTGGGTTGTTCACTTTATGGTGTGTGGAAATCGTCAGCTGCTCCCAGTTAACTGCCCGGTTGGTTCAGTTCTGGATTTCCTGCTTCTCCTTCACAGGTATGACCCCCTCCAAGAGTGTTCGTGGTGCCCATAGCTGCTTTCCCGTCCCCTCTCTGGGTAGTCATCACTGGGCAAGAAACCTGGTGGTACAGGTTTCGTTCATGTGCTTTGAGGCCAGGAGAAGTATGGTACTGCTTCCAGACGTTCAGTTGGCTTCTGTCTTAACGGTGCTCACCATGATTTCACACATAGACAAGCATTGTCAGTATGGTGGGTGTGGGTACACTTGTTCCCAAATCTTTTTGACACAGCTCGAGTTCCTGAAGGGGAACGTCTCAAGGTTACGTATGTAAACCTGGAAGATGCTGTGTCACCTTGCCAGTTGCCATGCATCCCTGTGGTAACTTGCTTCAACTATCAGAACCTAAACGCTGCTTGTTTCGGATGCATTTTAAGCTCTCTGATCTCTACGTCAAATACACACCCCCCCCCCCCCCCGTGACGTTTTGTCAATTGGACTGATTTCACAATGTGATTCAGCACCTTGTGATCGCTGATGGAGCAAACTTCCATACTAGACAACTTAGGACCCTGTCAGGATGCTCTCAATGGAGCATCTGTAGAAGTTTGTGATGATTTTTTTGTAAACCTCTGTTTAGCTCTGTAAAAAAGTAAAGCCGCTGATGGGTAGACTTTACTACTGACGTGACATGTAGGGACCAGGACAGGTCATCAGAGAGGTGCACACCGAGAAACTTAATGCTCCTGACACTTTCCACAGCAGTTCCATCAATGTGTAAGGGGGTGTGGCTGTCCACCTGCCTCCTCCTAAAGTTCACTCAGTATATTCATTAATGTCTGTGACTGCTGGATCACAGAAGATCTGCCAGTCAGTGGTTTGGAAGCAGTCCTGAAGTGTGAGAAGGGCTTCCTCAGTCCATTTGTAGACTGACCTGATAACAGGTTTTTCCTGCTTTAGCTTTTGTTTATATGCAGGCAGAAGGAGAATGGAGATATGATCAGCTTTACCGAAAGCAGGGCGGGGGGAGGCGGGGTTTTAGCCATCCTTGAGTGCAGTGTAACAGAGATCAAGCATCTGGGTGTCCAGCTCGGGTAGGAAAAGTTATATGCTGAATGAATTTTGGGTAAACACGAAGGTAGAAAGGGGTCAAAGGGGTTGCTGCCATTCAAATCCATGTAAAAGTTGTTCATAAAGTCCTAACTATTGAAAAGAATAGCTGAACATGAGTTCACAGATAAAATACATTAATAATGCTAAGACAGTAATTTGGTCATTCAAGCTACTTAAAAAACACCATGGTACCATGTCCAAAATCAGTAAGAGAACACAAACATACTCTCTTTCCCAAACTATAAACACACACTATGATTACTATGTCATATATACACTAATCGTTCTTTCCAGCATCTTTTTATGTATTCTTGCTATGATAATATGCATAAACATTACAATATACATATAAGTCCAAAAGCTTTTCTTCATTAAACTTTCAAGGGCAACAAAGAAATCTTTGACAAAATAGTTCCAAAAAGTCAGAATATTAATTTAACCAAGTGTTTTTTCAGTAACTTTGTCCTGCTGAGGACCACAAGGTGAAATACTTGCAATACCTACCCTGGCCACTAGAAGAAATGCTGGTGGAGTGTGGTAGGGGTTTGAGAATAAAGTTAATCAAATTTACATTACATAAACGTCTGTATTATAAAGAAAGAACATTAGACAAATGGTTTGGATTTTTTCCCCACCTACATGTGCAGAACAACACTCATCAAAGGCTGTATTTATAACTTCAGGCCTGTTATGTTTCATTTTCACTTTTAAACAAAGAACAAATGTTCAAGTACTGTACTTGATAAATACAAAAGCATTTAATTTATAGGCCACTCAATGAAGATGTTTAAAAAAAACTACGTAACTAAGCAGTATGTCTCTACTGGTTCGTAAAAATAACTGGAATATAGACCTACAAATAAACATTATAATATCAATAACCATGTTTTGTCTATAACAGCCTTGATTCTCCTCTCCAAACACCCAGTCTTCAAATGTTTTTACAGATCACTTCACAATATTGTGACGCAGCGGTCAGTCATCCTCCTGTATAGTGCACTTGTGTGTGTGTGTGTGTGTTCCAGTCATTGTTCCAGTCATTTTCTGTGTTCACCTGTTGATTTGGATGAGGTGTCAGGATGGGGAACATGAGAATTAGATAAGTCCAATTTAATAACTGAACAAGGTCAAGAAGAAGAGGACTAAGTGTTTAATGGATGAAATGTGTTTATTCAGTGTTTCTGGAGAAACTTCAGCTGATGTTTTATTGTTTTCGGGGAGGTAGGACATGTCTTGATACCTCCACTTAGGTATCAGCACTTAATCAGCCTTTTTTTAGCTACAGTACATGTACATTAAGTGCTTTTGAACTGGACCGGTTGCACCCCCACCTCTTTCATGGGAATACGCAGATATATTAAACTGTATCAGCTTATATCTAGAAAATACCAGACATATTTTTATCACACACATCACATCACAGACATTTCATTTGGAGCCAATCAAATGTTAGCAGTAAGGTTAGTGATCTGAGCTAAATGCTTCATCAGAATTGTCTTTAAGGAAAAATCCAGTCTTTGATCTGATGTCAGAATAGCTTTGGCCAGAGGTTGTGTGAACCAGTTTGGGCAACATATTTCCAATCTTATCAACAGCTTCCATGGCTGTACGATTGTGGATTGATTCTATGAATTATAACATTGTCTGTTATATGAGTCATGTTTGCTGACGTCTTTCTAAAACCCTATGGTATGCATGTAAGTTATGCAAGGATGACAAGGTTGAAGTGAATGAAAGGCAGCTTGGTCTACAGTACATGTTTGTCCATACAGTACAAAGAACAAAAAACATTCAGTTCAACACATTCAAGTAATAGACTTCGATTTAATTTAAATGCACACACACACACACACACACACAAAAAGTCCAGCTCTCTCCTAGACTCACTGCTGATACTGAGACTATTCTTGTTTGTATGTTCCTTCACTGGCATTTTACACATTTAGTTTTCTCCCTTAATACAAATTTTGTCCAAACTGATGCTCAATTTTACCGAACTAATGGCTGCTGAAGAATATTTGAATTAAATTCTGCCAAAAGTGCGTGCTTGTAAGTGTTCTTTAAATGCATAACGTTAATTACATGAATAGCCTACACTAATCGTTTTTTCCAGCATCTTATAATAATATGCATAAACATTACAATATATCTGCAAAAGTCTGAAAATAGTACATGAAAAACGAAATTATTTTACATAACAAAAACATTATAGCTTTTATTCTTCCAATGAAGATACATAGTGCACGGAATAGAGTTCTGTTTTGACAGTCAGAAAGAAACCCCAAAAATGAAGCAGGACAACTTCTCTCTGAGTAACCCAAAAGCAGCTGAAGATCACCAGATTTTCTGCTGAAAACATGCTACAAACACAGATGTGATCCAGTTGAGCCTCTGTTTAAAAGAGAAACTGAAGCCACATGAGAAGTGGTCTTAGGCTCGATGGTAAATTCGGAGGAGAAAAAAATCCTGTTCAAAATACACATGTATATATTTTGTTACAAAATATACCTTTCTTACAGTTATTCAAGGTGAACAAAATGTACCTTTTCATAGAAAGGTCAAAATATGTGAAAAGCGTGTTCAAAAAAATATGAATCATCTTAACACACAGTTGATCTCACTTTTCTAAACTGTTTTGAGTTTGTCAATCTGTTACCTTGTCTTACAATTCTCTTTTAATTTCAATCCATTCAATAATTTACCTTGAAAACAGAATCTGTTCAGATGTGTTTTTATTGTGTGACATGACACAAAGTAGGTTATATGCCACTTAGTCATAAAAACATTAACAAGGTGAAAGTGAAAGCTGGACCTGGAGGTCAGGCTGTATCTTGAAATCAGAGATGCTGTCACAGCGTGCCTGCACATCCCAAGAGGAGAAGAACATTAACAATTCTGTCTGTCTTTTTATTACTCTATACTGAATTGAAGTCCCCTTTGTTTTTAATTTACTGTTTAGTGTGAAATTTCCAAAATTCATAACGAAAAAAGAAAACAGAGAAGGAGATCACAATGGGAGGATCAGAATCAACATCCCAAACTAAAAAATCATCAGCAGGTAAGTCTAATGTTAATATTTTAATGTTAAGATATATTCTGCCAAATTTCATAGTTTTTCTTTTAATAAAAGTGTGGGTCATTATTCAATGCAGTGCATCCCTAATTAATATTAATTATATATATATATATATATATATAAATATATATATATATATATATATATATATATATATATTAGAAAATAATATAATCAGAAAATAATTAATCAAGTTCATGTTTTAACCTGAAAGTAAGTACATTTTACTTGTGTACTCAGTTGAAATGTGTCGAAATTAGAGCTCACCTCTCCTCAGTTCTTGGTATTTCCTTTTTTTGCTTGTTTTGTAATTAGCATCACCAGTTCCTTGTTTTACCCCTCATTTTGTATGAGTAGTTACTTTTACGAAGTCTAAGATTGGTCAATATCTAATCAAGACTGTAATTTTTGAGAAAAAACACATTTAAAATATTCCTTTGGTTTTGAGTACTGAATTGAGTTGCCATTTCATATCTAACTTTTATTTTTTATTTTTATCAATTATTTCTATCTCTGTTAACAGAATTTGATAAATCATGGAGGGAAACACCCTGGGAGTAAGTAGAAAATAATTCTTCTTTAAAAAAAAAAATGACAATCTATCTGTACAAGCAAAGTGTATTGTCAACATTGCTTTGTAAAAAGGCCCCTTTTTCAACAGCAATAAAGAACTTTTGGAGAAGAACCTCAGGGAACTTAAGCTGAGCGATTCAAAAGTTAAGTACATCAGGATCTTGCTCGCTGGAGAAGTGGGAGCAGGAAAATCCAGCTTCATCAACTCAGTCAATAGTGCTTTTCAAAGAAGAATCACAACAGAAGCTCTTGCTGATTCTGTGTCTGGTACAAGTTTTACAAGAACAGTGAGTATATGAACCCCTATGTTTCAATTTAAAATAAAATGGTTTTTACTAAATTATGTAAGCTACACACTCTACAAAGAAAGAATGAACCTATTGAGGAAGCACAACTCTATGACATATATAAATACAAGCAGTCATGGTCAACGTATATTTGTAGCAATAGCCACACAATACTTAGTATGGGTCAAAATTATCGATTTTTCTTTTATGCCAAAAATCATTTTGGATATTAAGTTAAGATCATGCTCCATGAAGATATTTTGTAAATTTCCTAACATAAATGTATCAAAACTCCACCGCCAGTTTACCCAATTGTATTTCGGCACCCCGGGTTGCCAGTTGGCAGAAAACACAGTGTATTTCATTTCATTCATGGTCAAGTGCACTCGTTCCTGTATGTGTTGTTAATCTGGCAACCTGAGTGTGCATCAAGTCTGAGGAGGAGGGGCTGGGTGAAAGAAACTCTCTCCAATATTTTGAATTTGGACTGCAATACCTAGTTCATCCACTCGGTGTCAATCCTACATACATTACCTTTAAAGGTGATTTTCTCAATATTTAAATTTTTTTGCACCCTCAGATTCCAGATTTTCAAATAGTTGTATATCAGCCAAATATTCTTGTTTATTCAGCTTTTTGATGTTGTGTAAATCTCAAGTTAAAAGAGAAATCAGTGGTTAAGTTGTATTTACAACACTCCCCCAGAACAGTTCAGCCCAAATATTCAGATGTGTGCTGCGCATTTTATGAAGGATGAGGACTGTTTCCTGTGAGAGTAGCATACAATGCGTCTGTGCACAAAGGCTGTTTCTATAAAGTGAGGCAGTTCAGGCAACTTTGCAAGGAAAGTCTGGCGCTTCTGACACAAAGCCTGTAAGTAAATGTTTCATATTTAAAGAATTTGGCAATGATGATTCAAACGCGAGTTTTGAGCGCTTGTTGTTTGTCATTTCTCTGATCACAAATGCAGACATGGTTTTATGTTTACAATACACAATGCGTAAAAAAACAGTATAAGTCATTACAATCAGTAATTATGTGCCCACTAGATGCAATGGTTTGTAACGGGTTTTTATTGGTTTTGTCTCGTCACGCCGGGTCACACAGCATCAAAATATGGTAAGGGGCATAAAATTTCCATCACACGCTCAAGAAATTCAGCCAATCACAACGCACTGGATAGCTGGCCAATCAGAGCACACCTCACTTTTCAGCACGATAAGCTTTGTAAAAATCGGCACGTTTCAGAAAGGTGGGGTATAGTGGAGCAACAATAATGTACATTATGTGGAAAATAAAGTGTTTTTGAACTTTAAACCACAAACCACATTGCATTGCACCATGCAGCAATGTCATATGACCCCTTTAAAAATGAATCCGTAGTAAAGTAAAGCAAACAGTGTTTGGTAACACTTTAGAATACTGTTTCTTACTGCATAACTGATAAGGAATTATTGATAAACTAACAGGTGATTATTCAATAACACTTAACTCACTACTGTTAACTACTAATGAAGATGTGTTAACTAATCAGTACGTAATATAATTTTATGATTGTGTTAAGTAACAGTTAGTTAATCAGTACCTAATATATTCTGTTATACTTCCTGAAGAACTACTATTAATTATCTACTAGTTAAGGTTAAAAAAAAATAAAAATAAAAATAACTATGAAATAACTACTACTGAACAGTTATACGCAAATAGTCACTATAATCCTAGCATGGCGGCCGTGTTGTGAGCTCCGAGTAAACTTTGTAGGTTTTTGGGTTTTTTTACTTGTTATTTTGTTGTCCTACGTGTTGGATGTTGTTTATAAACTGGTATACTACAGACACACGCTTTTAAACATAGGTTCCTATGTCACAAAATGTAAACCGGACTTTGAGTTCTTGAATGCTGGGGACTTGTTTACAAACACCACATCAGAGCCCTTTGTCTGGGCCGCATGGTCGCGACCGAGGAAATACCGCCGGAAAAGGTGGAAGAGAGCCGGCGTCCTTGTCAGACTCAGACATCGTCCCCTCCGACCTCCTCTCCCAACCATTTTGCTAGCTAACATTCAGTCACTGGATAACAAACTCTGTTAACTGCCGGCATGTATCTTATACCAACAAGAAACAAGGGACTGCTGCATTATTTGCCTCACAGAATCCTGGATGTCTCCAGACTCAGCCATCGAGCTTACGGGGTTCTCCGTGCACCGCTCGGACAGAACGAAAGAGCTCACAGAGAAAAGCAGAGTTGGTGTTTGTTTCTTTATCAACAACTCTTGGTGTGATGAAAGGAACCTACACTCTATTAAATCCTTCTGCTCCCCTGATCTTGAAATTCATATGCTTCTGTGTCGACCATTCTGGCTACCGATGGAATTTACAGCGGTCAAAATCATAGCTGTTTACATTCCTCCTCAAGCCAACACAGACCAGGCACTCAAGGAACTGTATGGGAATATAAGTGAGCAGGAAACCGCGTACCCAGATGCGGCATTAGGAGGATTTTGAACAAAGCCAACTCTTCAGAACAATATTTTCAACACATCACCATCAACACGCGTGGTGATCGTGCACTGGACCACTGCTACTCTCCTTTCTGAGACACCTACAAATCTCTCCCCCGCCCACTTTTCGGCAAATCGGATCACTCATCCATTCTGCTCCTGCCTGTTTATAGGCAGAAACTGAAACGGGAAGCACCTGCCCTCAGGACAATTCAATGCTGGTCGGGTTAAGGTTCTGCAAATTGCTGCAAAATTATCTGATAATTCTTTGTTAATTACTAAAGGCTTCACTATAATTTCACTTTAGAATAGGCCTACTGTTTCAGGTGTGAAATAGGTCCTGCAGAATTATTTGATAATTACTTATTAATTACTAATGGGTTTCCTATATTTTCACTTTAGAATACTGTTTCAGGTTCTAAGTAATTCTTGAGGAATTATCTAATAATTGTTTATTAATTACTAATGGGTTCCCAATATTTTCACTTTAGAATAGACCTACTGTTTCAGGTGCAGGGAAGCACTTGTTATACATTATATGGGTGTGGCATACTATTATTGTGATTTAATTTGCGTCATGCTCAATGTACGCGGACCCTCGCATACGAATAAAAACCATAATTTAAGAGCAACCAAACTACAAACTTTCCAGTGATGTCTGTGAGATATTCATTCAACAAGATCGCGCATCTGTGCAGCCGCGCGTTCAATCCACTCAGCACGTACTGCTTATCAGCTAGCACACATCCACTATACAGTCGTGAGTATTGAATGTTTAACATTTTATTAATTACTTGCATGTACTTCATAGACATCCTTAATCTCTAATAATTCTGTTCTACTCTGTTGTTCTGTGTTCAGTGTTTCTTTTTCTGGACACAACTCTGTTCACACGCTGTGTGGGTATCGGCTTTTGGTATCAGGGCATTTTTACGAGTACAAGTACAGAAGCGCAGTGTTGGGCCCGATACCCGTGCATCCCTAAATTAATGGTAATGTGGTATATGCTGAGGAGGCACACATATAGTACTGTATATAAAATATAAAAACTAAGGTAAGTTATAGCAAGGCACTGGAGTGGTGTTGGGGTTCCTATCGGAAGCTAATTTCTTACAAAACACACTCACAAAACAATTCACTACACAAGCAAAACCTCTATAAAATTTATTGCATTTATTAATATTGCATTTTCATACTACTACTACTACTGCTAATAACATTTATATGAAAGGGTCACAATTCAATGTAATAGTGTATAACTATTTTTCTTGAAACTTAACTAGTAGATAATTAATAGTAGTTCTTCAGGGGGTATGACCGAATACATTAGTTATTGATTAGCTAACTGTTACTTAATCAGTACGTAATACAGTTTTATGATTGTGTTATTTAAAACATCTTCCTTAGTAATTAACAGTAGTGTGTTGTGTTAATGAATCAACTGTTAGTTCTTCAATAATTCTTTATTAGTTATGCAGTAAGTAAGAAGCAGTATTCTAAAGTGTTACCGAGTAATCCTGTGTTTGTGTCTCTCTAAATATTTCCTCTTCTCCTACTACAAACCCGATTCCAAAAAAGTTGGGACACTGTACAAATTGTAAGTAAAAAAGGTATGGAATAATTTGCAAATCTCATGAACTTACATTTTATTCACAACAAAATATAGATAACATATCAAATGTTGAAAGTGAGACATTTTGAATGTCAAATGTTGGCTCATTTTGGATTTCATGAGAGCTACACATTCCATAAAAAGTTGGGACAGGTAGCAATAACAGGCTGGAAAAGTAAAATGTACATATAAGGAACAGCTGGGGGACCAATTTGCAACTTATTAGGTCAATTGGCAACATGATTGGGTATTGTTACAACCGGCTCGTAGTTGCAACATTAACAAGAGGCAACACAGGCAGGCAAGTAGGAAAAAGAAAAGATTTATTTAACAAAAGATAATCAAATAATCAGTAGTCAGTATATGGACGTCAGTAGTGAAGAATGCATGAGAGAGGACTGGAAGCTGAAGGCCTGCATGAATGATAACGCAAATAACAAAACCACAAAGAGCCGCTCATTCCAGTGCCGTCACATCGGTGCGCGCTCCCGCAGATCCACCGCGCTGGAGCTCTTGTAGGCCCTATGATGAGCTGCAGGTGGAAAGACCACTCCCCCGCTAACGACATACCTAACAAAAACCAGGCCCAGCAGTAACTGGGACCTAACAGTATAAAAAGAGCCTCTCAGAGTGGCAGTGTCTCTCAGAAATCAAGATGGGCAGAGGATCACCAATTCCCCCAATGCTGCGGCGAAAAATAGTGGAGCAATATCAGAAAGGAGTTTCTCAGAGAAAAATTGCAAAGAGTTTGAAGTTATCCATCCAAAGATTCAGAGAATCTGGAACAATCTCTGTGCGTAAGGGACAAGGCCAGAAAACCCATACTGGATGCCCCGTGACCTTCGGGGCCCTTAGACGGCACTGCATCACATACAGGAATGCTACTGTAATGGAAATCACAACATGGGCTCAGGAATACTTCCAGAAAACATTGTCGGTGAAACACAAACCACCGTGCCATTCGCCGTTGCCGGGCTAAAACTCTATAGGTCAAAAAAGAAGCCAGTTCTTTTTGGAAAACTGGGATGCCATGTCATCCAGACTAAAGAGGACAAGGACAACCCAAGTTGTTATCAGTGCTCAGTTCAGAAGCCTGCATCTCTGATGGTATGGGGCATGCAGAGTGCGTGTGGCATGGGCAGCTTACACATCTGGAAAGGCACCATCAATGCTGAAAGGTATATCCAAGTTCTAGAACAACATATACTCCCATCCAGACGTCGTCTCTTTCAGGGAAGACCTTGCATTTTCCAACATGACAATGCCAGACCACATACTGCATCAATTACAACATCATGGCTGCGTAGAAGAAGGATCCGGGTACTGATATGGCCAGCCTGCAGTCCAGATCTTTCACCCATAGAAAACATTTGGCAAATCATAAAAAGGAAGATGCGACAAAGAAGACCTAAGACAGTTGAGCAACTAGAAGCCTGTATTAGACAAGAATGGGACAACATTCCTATTCCTAAACTTGAGCAACTTGTCTCCTCTGTCCCCAGACGTTTGCAGACTGTTTATAAAAAGAAAAGGGAATGCCACACAGTGTTAAACATGGCCTTGTCCCAACTTTTTTGAGATGTGTTGATGCCATGAAATTTAAAATCAACTTATTTTTCCCTTAATACATTTTCTCATCTATGTTGTATTCTGAATAAAATATTGAAATTTGAAACTTCCACATCATTGCATTCTGTTTTTATCCACAATTTGTACAGTGCCACTACTTTTTTGGAATCTGGTTTGTACTTGCACAAATCAGTGGGTGGGGCTATAGAAGCAGTGATGTAGAATTGGGGGCGGGGCTAAAGAGGCAGCAACGTAGAATCGGTGGGCTAATGAGGCAGTATTGGAAAATTGGTGGGTGGGGCTAAAGAGGCAATGATGTTGAGGCGATGTCTTCTTCAAAAATTTGTCATTTTCTGAGCCTGGTTTCAATAAATGCTGTTTTTAAATTAATAAGAACGTTTTGAGTTTTGAAACTTACAGAATGTTTTTATAGTATATTTGATTTCTTATTTCATGACCCATTTAAAATGAATGAATTACTTAATGTGTGCATCTGGATTCATGCCAACCAATCCCTATATGACAGCTAGGAGCTTCTACACCAGGGTTCCTCAATAGGCAGCCCGTGGGCCACACCCTGGCCACGAGAAAAAAAAGTTTGGCCCGCGCTAATTTCAAATAATGTGGCATGAAAAATAAAACGCAGCAGCATTAGAAAGGGACATTAACTTACACTGTGTCTACACCAGACGCGAGAGTTGAAGTGCAACTCAAACTGCACATGTAAGGTACAATTAGATTAGATTCAACTTTATTGTCACTGCACATGTAAGGTACAAGGCAACGAAATGCAGTTAGCATCTAACCAGAAGTGCAATAAGCAGTAAGTACAGAATATACAAGGTCTACAATATGTACAATAACTATACAGATAAGTATTATGGAGATAATTTACAGATTTTAAAATTTAAATACTATCAGCATGATACTATGAACATACTATACAGATGTGGCCTCCCGGAGGACAGGAGGTTAAACAGTCCATGGTCAGGGTGAGAGGAGTCCTTAAGAATGCTGCGAGCTCGACGTAGACAGCGTTTCCTCTGGATGTCCTCAATAGCAGGAGGTGGTGTCCCTGTGATGTGTTGGGCAGTTTTCATTCATTCACCACCCTCTGCAGTGCTTTGTGGTCAGCCACCGAGCAGTTCCCATACCAGACTGTAATACAACTGGTCAGGATGCTCTCGATCGCACACCGGTAAAAGTTCACCACTATGGCTGAAGAAAGTTGGTTCTTCTTCAGTGTTCTGAGGAAGAAGAGGCGTTGGTGAGCCTTCTTGACCAGGCTGGAGGTGTTTGTGGTCCAGGACAGGTCCTCAGAGATTGTGGTTCCCAGGAACTTGAAGCTGGAGACACGTTCAACAACCATCCCGTTAATGTGGATGGGGTCATGCGTGCTTCCTTTCTTCTTCCTGAAGTCCACAATGAGCTCCTTTGTCTTGCTGATGTTAAGGAGCAGGTTACTGTCAGCGCACCATGTGGCCAGGTGCTGTACCTCTTCCCTGTAGGCAGTCTCATCGTTGTCACTGATGAGCCAATCACCGTGGGGTCGTCTGCAAACTTAATGATGGAGTTGGATCCATGCACAGGCTTGCAGTCATGGGTGTAGAGGGAGTAGAGGAATAGACTCAGCACACCCAGCCCTGTGGTACGCCGGTGTTAAGTGTGATGGTGGTGGAGTGGGTGTGGCCTGACCTAACATGCTGAGGTCTGTTGGTCAGAAAGTCCATGATCCAGGTTGCAGAGGGAGGTATTAATGTCCAGGTCTCCAAGTTTTTGTGGTCAGCTTGGAGGGAAATGACGGTGTTAAATGCTGAACTGAAGTCAACAAACAACATCCGAACATATGTGTTTGTTATTGTCCAAGTGTGTGAGTGCAGAGTGCAGCACTGTGCATACTGCATCCTCTGTGCTCCTATTTCTGCGGTAGGCAAATTGATGTGGGTCCAGTGTGGGTGGGAGACAGTCTTTGAGGTGTGCTAGGACCAATCCCTCAAAGCACTTCATAATGATGGGTGTGAGTGCTACGGGGCGATAGTCATTCAGGCACATTGGGGAGGAGTGTTTCCGTACTGGCACAATGGATGTGGACTTAAAACATGTTTGGCACAGTTGCTTGGGTGAGGGACAGGTTGAAAAATGTCTGTGAAGACCCATGCAAGCTGCTCTGCACATGCCCTAAGCACATGACCAGGAATGCCGTCCGGGCCAGCAGCCTTACGTGCGTTGATCCGGCTCAATGCAGTGTGGACATCTGTGGAGGTGAGTTTGAGGGGTTGGTGATCTGCTGAGTGTGTGGTTTTGGTGGCCGTCTCCTTGCTGTCGCTGTTGAAGCGAGCATAAAAGTCATTTAGCTCGTTAAGGAAGGAGACGTCCGTGACCGTTGGAGTGGAGTTACTTGACTTGTAGTCACTGATGACCTGGGATGCCCTGCCACATGCGTCGGGGGTCAGAGTTGGAAAGTGTTCCTCTACCTTCAGCTTGTAGCAGTACGTGGCCTTTTTTATGCCCCTTTTCAGGTTAGCCCTGGATTTACTGTAGGCCTGAGCGTCATCTGACCTGAAGGCAGTGTTGCGGGCTTTCAGCAGATGTCGCACCTCCTTGTTCATCCATGGCTTCTGATTAGGGTGCGTTAGTTATCTGTTTTTCAGTTGTAACACTGTCAATGGGTGGTGTTGATGTGATTCAGTACAGAGGAGGTATAGATGTCGATGTCCCTATGTGAGAGCCACAGGCAGCCTGAGAAGCAAACATACTCCAGTCAGTGTTGTTGAAACCTATCCTGAAGTAAAGAGTCTGCTCCCAGTTGGCCACACTTTGATGTTCCTCACTGATGGCTTCACATGGTTGATGAGGGGTGAATACTTGGGGTGAGAACCAAAGAAAGGTGAATCAGACTGTCCGAGGGGGGGGAGGTGGGTTCGCAATGTAAGCTCCATCAATGCTTGTGTAAACATGATCCAAAGTTTTGTCTCCTCTGGTGTGGCTGGGAAACATGCTGGTGAAATTTGGGGAAGCACTGTCTTTAATTTGCAGTGATTAAAATCACCCGCGACAATAAAAGCAGCCTCCGGGTGAGCCGTCTGTTGTTTACTAATGGCTGCCATGAAGTTTCATTCAAAGCAAGCTTGGCATTAGCATTTGGTGGAATATAGACTGAAGTTAAAATGGTGGAAGTGAACTCCAGCGGCAGATAAAAAGGTCTACATTTAACCATGAGAAACTCTAGGTTAGCTGAGCAGTGTCTCCAACAATGACAGTTTTCGTAACACCAAGCTTTGTTTTACATAAATGCACAATCCACCACCTCTTGTTTTTGCCGGAGTGTCATCTGTCGTTCTATCTGCCCGGAGCGTGTAGCGTCCGGCTAGGCTCAATAGCATTATCGGGTACGTCCACATGTGTAGCCATGTTTCTGTGTGTAAACCATGACATTGCAGTCAAAAAACTTCTCTTACTGTGGGTGATGCGAAGTCGTAACTCATCCGTTTTGTTCACCAGTGACCGCACATTAGTGAGGAAAATGCTCGGTAAAGAGAGCCAGAGCGGTGTTAGCTTTAGCTTAGCTCTTAGACCTCCGTGCTTCCCCCGCCTTTGGTTTACGATCTTGACGCTGCCTGCGAGCACTTCCGCCCCCGGCCGGGTAGAGTGGCGTAGCCTCGGGTGTTCTGGAGATCTCAGGGATGAGTCGAAGATTGGTGATGAAAACTGTTGGAAAAAGTCCTCACCGATATCCAAAAGCTCCTGTCGGGTGTATGATGTTTAAAGCAAAGCTGTTCAGTACGACCAGACCCGAGATGAGGCAGAAAAATACTGCAAAAACTGGAGAGACGCTGAGCCTCGCGATGGTGTACGCGCCGCCATCTTGGTCAATACTCAGTGATTATAATATATATTATTAATATTATATATTATTATATATTAATATATATATATTATTAATAATCAGTAATGCTGTCTACGCTGGATGCAGCGCAGCGTGACAAATCCCTGACAGAAAACTAGCTGACTCATTCTATTTATGACGTGCTGACAAGACAAAGTTCAAATGATATTTCCCAATGCTTTGTCACGTCCAGTGTAATATACGATGTGACAAGAAAAACATTGCGAGTGTTAATTAAAGAAAGATGTGACACTGAAAATAGATGCTTCAAATGTGACTAGACCTGAACAGTTTTTGAGTGACGTGCAGTGATACCATCTTTGTTATGGATCCTGGTTCGCAGAGGTTTTTTGAGTTCACAGTTTCACAGTAAGTTTGCTTTAGTCACTTAAATCTTTCAAGATCTGAGGTAACCCTATTTCTTATCTCTTGTTGCTTTCACTAGGCTCTTACCGATGTAATTACTATTCCTCACATTAGACACTTCTTTTAAGCATTGATAAAGCACATAATCATTATCTGAGATGTATCAGGTGTCAATATTTTTTAGTTGTTCCTGCCGTTCCGCAACAGGCAGTAAAATAGAACATCTTCTTTTAGAAATGGTTTTTGTGTCCAAATTATTGTCACGTGTCGCAGGTGGTTAGACACGAAACACTACATGGAAAAGATACTTTTTATCGCGTTCGCGTCAGCATCTGGTTGGGACACACGTGTGTTAGCAGTTTGCTCCCCACTCAAATAACTTCTTATACATAGTAAACCCGAGACTATTGACTTATCTTATGACTAGCTCGTTGTAATATGTTTAACTACAGCAAGCATATATAATGGTAAATACTAGATATATGGATATATGTATATCTACATGTAGATATATAATATATATAACACACCCACCACCTATTTATTTATATATAGATATATATATATATATATACATATGCTATACATATATACCCACTACACCTATATACAGTAGCAAGGTCAAAAGTTTGGAAACATTACTATTTTTTAATGTTTTTGACAGAAGTCTCTCTCTTCTTCTCATCAAGCCTGGCATTTATTGCATCAAAATACAGCACAAAAACCGCCATATTGTGGAATATTATTACAACTTAAAATACATAGTTTTCTATTTTAAGATCGGATTAACACAAACATATTTATCTTCCTGGTGATGTGCCAAGGCTGAATTTTCAGTGGCCTCATATTACTCCAGCCTTTTCTTTTTTCCCCCAGTGGCACATGTAACATCCCAGTCTATCACATGATCATTTAGAAATCATTCTAATATACTTATTTATTTATGGCGTGGTTGGAAACGACAGTTCTGCTGTCTCACTATAATTTGATGACTACAAGGTTTAAAAAACTGGCATTTAGGTCAAAATCACAACAAAATTCTAATATATACTCTATTAATATATTTTCTTTACTTTCCCTTTTTATCCCTTTAAAAACATCCTTGCTGACTAAAAGTAGTGATTTTAATTAAAAAAAAAAAAGACAAGAACAAACAATTACTGTACCCCAAATTCTGCGACCGTAGTGTATATTGTCTTACAAAACTCTTCTCTTTTCAAAACATAGGCTTCTTTTTTTTTTTTTTTGCTTTTTATTTGCATCCAAGTAGCCTAAAAAAGTAATCAACAATGTTTTCTGCAAAAAATGTTAAGCCAGGGACAGCCCTGTTTCCAACTTTGTATAATGACTCATCCTCTTCGCATGATTTTCACGGGCTCAACGTGATACTGATCCTACAATTCAGCTTTGCATCACAGAAATAACTGCTCATTTAAGTATAATAACTTCAAACAATTATTTACATTGTAATATATATCCACAATATTTACATTTTTTTTTCGTATTTTTGATCAACTAAATGCCGGCTTGATGAGCGCGACCTTCTTTCCAACCCCTTCACACTCGTAATGTTCCCACTTTTGCCCTGTACTGTGTGTGTCTATTTATATACATCAAACGTCTGCTTTTACGTGCTGTGGCTTTGTATCTTCTCTCTATCAACTACCATTTGACTCCCCCGTTGTTCTTTATCTTTCTTCTGCTTTCTTTACGTCAGAACCTTCTTTCATAAGACCTGGACACTCACTTCTGCTTTGCTTCCCTTGCATCATGGGCTTAGCCTCCGGCGACTCCCATGGGCACCTCCCGCCGCCATCGCCAACGCCTTGAGGGTCTCTTCAGGACGGCCCCAATGTGCGGAGGAACCTTTGCCTTGTCCTTTTCCTCCGCTTTCCAGTGGCTTTGTGAAGTTATTTCCAGTGTTATTCAAACAATGCCTATGGACATCACAAGAAGTATAACCCTTACTTTCTACTTTCCTCTCGCCTCTTGTTTTTTCTTTTTAATTTTTACCTTTCAGTTCAATCCCACTGATTCTGGGTAAAAAATGACGACTGCCAAAAGTGAAACAAGCCTTGAGGAATCTGATCATACTGTTGGTCTACGTCATAGCAGCTGACAAAGTATCATGATGGCTGCCTGAGTCTTCAGAAAGATGAGGATATATCAGACAGACAGGCCAGCAGTCATGGACCGTGGAGTTAACTCACGCAAACATTTAATTCACCACTGCTCGACGTAACCAAATACAACCAAAACCGTGCTTAAATGAGATCCACACTAACGGGCGGACGACACTGACTAAGTTTTTTTGTAGATTGTCACGATCAATGACGGCGACATTTTTAAAAAACCCGCAAACTATTTAAGCGACTATTTTTCGCGGTCACAAGGCTACCGCCGGAGGCTTTGACCACAAAGCGTTTTTTGATGACTTCTTCATGCCACACACATCTAGAAAAACTTATGTAGAATGCAAAATCACTAATAAACAGGGGTCCTCAAGGGTTCACAGGAACCACACAGGGTGTTAATTAGTTTTCACCCGAGGGCCGAAATTCTGCCAACAATACCAATACTTCCCAAGATGGCATGCGCGCAACATCCACGACGCCAGCGAGCGGACAACGCTATCTCTGTGTCCCGCGACAGAACGGTGTTTTCGTGTTGGTTTTGTGCTTGTGAGTCGCCAGTGTTTTGGCGTCGTCACTCGCGTCTACCTGGTCTTTAGGTAGGAAGCAGAAGACGGGGTAAGCGTGGAGGTATCCGGGCTAGGAGAACGGCAACCCACACAAGGGCCATCATTCCCCCATTGCCATCGTACTGGCTAACGTTTTATGCTCTTTGGGACAATAATCTGGACTAAAATTATGGCGATTACTACAGGCTCAAAACTCAAAGGGACCTGTAAGAGACTGTTGTGTTTTTGTGTTCACGGGGGAAACATCGGCTCAGTGACAGCGTTCAGGACTGCGCCATTCAGCTCGACCAGCTGACGTTTGCTATCGAATCAGACAGAGCTCCTCCTCGCGGGGCGAGGAAAAACAACGTGGCGGCGGGGCTTTGTGTTTACATCAAATGACGCGTGTATGTTTTCATTACCGACGATGTGTTGTGATCTGCAAAACACGCTCACCCCTGGTGGGAGTTTTATGATATAAGTGCAGACGCGGCACCCGTTCTATCTGCCGAGGGAATATACTGCCATACTGCTCGTTTCCGCGGTTTACATTCCTCCGGACCAACAACAACTGCAACAGGATTACGATGCACTAAATGAAACTGTAACCAGCACATCAGATGAGGCAGTGGACAGCACACCCTGATGCTTTCTACCATAGCTGGGGATTTCATACCATGCTGACTTAAAGAGTGTGTTTCCAAAAATATGCTCTTTCACGACTGCTTTTGATACAACTGACTGGAATATGTTTAAGCAGGCTGCCACACAATAACACCACTGACCTCCAGCAGTTACTCAGAGGACTGTCACTGCCAACATCAAAAGGTGTATTGAGGATGTAACAGTCACAAAAAAACCATCACTGATGTCCGGGCAACCGGAAGCCGTGGCTGACAGGGGAGGTCTACAGATCCTGGAGAGCGGACCGCTGCTATCAGAGCTGGAGATGAGGTGGGCCTGAGAAAAGGCCAGGGGACAACCTATCCCGAGGCAACAGAGAGGTCTAAGAGACCGTACTCCAGGAGGATAGCCATCAGTTCAGCGGCAGCAGCGACCCCACTCGAGCCTGTGGGGGGCACCCAAGGGGCTACAGACCATATACGGACTACAAGCCCCACCAATGGACCTGTGACAGCAACATATCCTCTGCTGAACGAGCTGAACACCTTCTTCGGCTCGCTTTGAGGCACAAAACAGCTCCACTGGTACAGAAGAACCTCCACCTCCTCCCAGGACCAGGTGATGATGTGACCCCCGGACAGTGTGGGAGATCCGTTAAGCAGGATCAAACGCACGCAAAGCTCTGGGTCCTGACAATATTCCTGTACTGAGAGACTGTGCAGCAGAACTCACTGATGTCTTCACAGACATTTTCACTTAGTCAGGCTGTTGTTCCCACATGTTTCAAAACCACCCACCATAATTTCCAGTTGAAGAACCATTCCATCCTGCTTCAAGATACGTCCTGTGCACTCGAATACAATCATCAGGGAAGTGCTTCAAGGGCTAGTAATGCACCACATCAACGTATGCCCTCCCCCCTCCATGGACCATTCAGTTTGCATATCGAGTCCAAACCGGGTCGCACCGATGATGCCATCTCAAACTACCCTCCAATCAGCACTCACACACATATAGAGCGAAAAAAGACTTTCATAAGTGTCAGCAATGCTGTTCATAGACTTCAGTTCAGCATTCAGCAACTATCATCCCTCAACAGCCTCAATTCACAAACTGGTCGAGCTGGGGGCAACAACAACTTTGCTGTGCAACTGGCTGTTGGACTTTCTGACTGGAAGACCTCAGGTTCCGTACTGCGGTCGGCAGCAACAACACATCCAGCACCATCACACTGAACACCTGGCGGGCCCCCCAAGCATGTGTGCTGAGACCCCTCCCTTCACTCATGCTGACTCCACGACCTGCACACACCGTCACACAACTCCAACCTCTTCATTAAGTTTGCGGATGAACACGGACTGTGGTGCGGGTCTCATTAGCAACAGAGATGAGATCAAATTACAGGAGCGTGACAGGTGAGCCAGCCTGGCCAGGTGGTGCAAGTGACAACAGTCTCTCTCTCTGAACGCGTGGGAGCCACAGAAGACGCAAGGAGCTTGTTGCTGACTTCAGTGAGAGCGCACACTCAGCAATGTGCGGACTGTGGAGACGAGGTGAGCAGCACCACGTTCCTGGGTGTGCACACTTACAGAGAGGACCCCCTCCTGGACCGGCTGCACACCGCAGCACTGGCCAAGGAATCACAGCAGCTGCTCTACTACCTCCGCAGAACTGGAGGGGAGAGAGCCAGAGCCCCACCCCCCCATCATGTAGACCTTCTAAAGAGGCACCATCGAGAGCATTCTGACCAGCTGCATAACTGTGTGGTTATGGCGCCTGCACGCGTCTGCTGGACGACTCTGAAAGCATAGTGCTGAGAGCTGAGAAGATCATTGGTGTCTCTCTCCCCTCCCTCCAGGAAATATTTACGGAACCGTCTCCTCGCAAAACCTCTGCATCGCAGGTGATCCCACTCAACCATCACACAGCTTTTTTTTTCTTCAGTCTGATGCCATCAGGGAGGAGGACTTGCGGAGTATCCAGGCCGGACCAGCAGACGGAAGGACAGCTTACTCCCTCAGGCTGTTCAGGAAGCTGAACTCGCTTCCCGACCTGCCCCCCCCGTCCCTCTTCGCCCCGGCACCACTGAAACTATGACACCCCCCCCCCCCCCAGATCACACATCCCCAGGTCCTTCCACCACCCCCCATAACATGATGACATGCACCAGTCACTTTGTGCAGATTGGTCTGCTCACTACCTCATTCACCATGGAATGACGCATTCTACCACTATCAGTTACAGTTTAAATAAAATAATGCTCTTGAGCCCTTTGTCACTTTATCAGGATGAATAAGCTTTTTTTATGCACTAAAAATCTTTTAGCTGCCACTGTTTGTTCACTGGTTTGCATATATCTGCCTGTGCTGTTCGCTTCTTATTAACTTTATTTTATTTGTATATGTCTTTTTAAATTCTTTTGTATAGTTATATCGATATTTTATATTGATCTAGATTTTAGCTCTACTGTGCCCGGGGGTGGCGCGTAACACCATTTTTGATTCTCTGTTATGTATGTAATGTACATGGGGAAGAATGACAATAAGCAGACTTGAATTGACTTAATCAATATTAAAATTTATGTTCATTTAACCAAATTCCTAGGCAGTCATTTCATGGACAAGTTGGATGAGGCATGTCACTAGTGGGAAAAAACCTACAAAAAATCTACACTAGCAGAAGATAAAAAGACGAAAGGTATTACAGGTCTCTCTGTTTCAGAAAGAGAATGTGGGGGTAAGATCTCTGCATCCACCCCTGCAGATTTGTACTAACAGTATAGGGCTTTACAACATAATAATAAATACAGCATTATTTAAATTATTTCTGCAAATCATTGTATAGCTAGTCCCAAAAAATGATGATTGAGTTTAATAACTGAAGCGGCTCTTTGCACTGACACACAAGTATAGATGTTATAACATGTCACCATAACATTAAATATGTTTAAGAGCATATTTTTTATATATATCAACAAACCCAGAAATACTCAGCGTTGGGTTCTTAATTCTCCAGATGCAGGAGTGCTCTAATCAGTGGGGCCTATGAGACACTCTTCCCTGTGAAGAACTACCACGAGGAGAGTGATACACAAAATGACCTGGATGTGCTGATCCTGAGAAGGCTCTCACACACAGATTGTGCAAATTGCAGATGATCTGCCTGAACAGAAGCAAAAGGATTCGAAAAATGTTAATTGAATCTAACACAGTAGAGAACGCATAGCCACTTATCGGGAATATGTATTAATAATCTCCTTTCTCATGCTGTGTAACGTATTAACTGGAGCTTATACTCAAGGCTGAACTGCCTCCTTGTTTCTGTAAGACCTGATAAACCAGTACATGGGTGCACCAGGAACTGGGACGTACGCATTGTCAACGCTTGAGCAGACCCGGGCGGGTGATAATGTACTTGGGATTCTGTGGTTCTCAGCCCTTCTTCTCTTCTCATGCACCATGTCCATCTGGCACTGACTAGTAAGTGACATTAATAAACGTCTCTTCATTTCACACCTGACTCCCTGTCTCTCATTTCATGATCCAACACAATTTTTACTGATCAGACTCCATATAATCTCTGCAGATATGTTGCTTCTGGTTGGCATTGTAAATCACAGTAAAGTTACAAAATTCTATTGATCTCCAAAAACTTGGTGTTTTGTCACGTCTGTAAGCATGTGTATTTCCCAATCTAAATAGCTATATAAAAACATGTTCCTAGACGGATTACTTTACTGGTGATGTCTGGATTCTTTGGGATTTAGAAAAACATGAAGAGACTGGTTCAATAAAATGGTAAGAATAGGCTACATTCTGTGGAATGTTATATTTCACACTCTAAAAAAATATTGTGGATGGCCAACAAAATAAAATGTCAAAACAGTTTGAATCTTTTTTTGTTTTTTTTTTGAGTTAAGGAAACTAATCTGAAATTTACAGTATAATACTAATAAAAATATATGCTCTACAATAGTACAACATTGTGTAATGGACAAAACCTTTCTTCAAAGTTGTACTAATCCACAATGACGAGGGCATTTGTCCCACTTTGCACAAAATGCTCTGCAAGTTTGAAACCCTCATAAGCCACTTTCCACTGAAGAGAAGAGATTAACACCCATTATTTTTCAACCACCACCAATCTAGACAAAATACACCAAACCCCAACCCCCTCCAATGTGAACTAATTCGGTTGTTTTTTGGCTGTTGAGGAAAACGGGTTTGTTATGCTTACTGCGGTAAAATATGCTGTCTGCACTCACAGCAGCCGTACTCTTTTTTCTTCATTATCTTTCTCGCAGCCCATATATCTATTTTCCAATGAATATCGTGCGCATGAGGCACCAGCGCGAGCAAACAGCTTGAAACAGTTAATTCTCAATTTTGGTAACACAGTAGTAAAAGGCCGAACTACGAAATCCAACAGTGGTAGCAGTGTTGAAAAAATCAAGCATAATAACAGAGTTAATAGAAATTATTCTAAATGCTGGACCTTCTCATTGCTCGCAGATGGAGACTGAAGATTTTTTTTTTAACAAGAATGAACAGAAATGAAAATATTTTATATATATATATGTATTATGTATACAGTGTATAGATATAGGGCTATTATGTAACTGACTGTTTATACACAATAGCATGCAATAAGCACCTTTGTGTAAAGGTCTTTGTTTTAATTTTTGATGCATAACTGTAGCCTAAGACTCTCGTTCTGGTTCTGATGCAATGAAGGTGTTTGTTAGCAAGCTGAACTGAATTCGGTTTCTCTTTCGTTTTGGTTGGAGGAAGGTGTTGTTGTCAGTTACTGGGTTTGAAACCATGCCTGCATCACAGCAGCCGGTCCTATTTTTATTCTATTTCTTGCAGTGCATATTATTATTTCACAGCCATAATAATAACCAAATTATCAATGATAATACTAATTATGAACTTTTTTTTCTATGAACAATTTCCTGTATAATATGGGACAGCAAACTATATCAAGCATTTTGAAACGTCCACCGCTGAGCAACGAGAGAGGCAGGTTCTGCACAGAGCGGTTGAGTTAAGTGATGCACAAAGTCATTTTCAGATGCACCATGAAAAAAAAAGGATTAAAAAACATACACGAAACTTGTAAATAGTTTACAGAATTAATCGCTATGTTTGTGCATGTTTTTTAAAAACACGCTGAAAAAAATAAATTAAAGTTTGTGAGAGGAAAATATAAGTCAAGTAGAAGTAGCTTTTATTAAATTCAGAAAGAATAACGGCAGGCCATATATGTTAAGGCTAATGTACCAACAGGATATTTTATAGTTCCCTTCACTTTCAACAAAAGTCCTTTAAATTTAACAAATTATCAGAAGAACAAGAATTACAAATAATATAATTCTAATGGATAAATTATTGCAGTGTATAATAATATAGCCTTAGCTATAAACAAAACAACAAAAAAAATAAATTAATAATTAAAGCGAAAACATAAGGTAAGGTTGGGGCTCTCACTCGGGGAGAAATCCAAACGTCTTCCATAGTCATGATGTGGCCCATTTGAAGCTTAACTCTTATATTCGGTAAAATGGTTTATAGTCATGATGTGTTTCAGTATCGACGGGAAAAAATCATACTGAGAAAAAATATGCCAAAGTGGCCCGCTGCTCGCGCCTTATGGCACGGTGAACGGCTGTGCTGTTTCTAATGAATATGTGCACGTGGGGCTCCAGCATGATCAGACAGCTGAAACAGAAAATACTAAATTTTTGGTCACCCAGTAAAGGCATGTTAATTCGAAAAATGCAAAGTGTTAGCATTTGAAAAAAATCAAGCATAATACCACAGTTAATAACTGGATTATTGAATGAATTATTTCTAAAGCTGGACCTTTCTCTGTCGCTCCGCAATGGACCTGACATTTATTTTTTTTTAAAACCAAACAAAACCGAAAAAATATGTAATAATATAAAATTTTAAAATTTATTATATATATATATAATTATATTAAAATTTTTAAGGCCTTTTATGTAATGACGGTTTAATAACAATAGCAGCAGAGGAAACCTTTGTGAAAAGTTTTTTTTTAATTTTTGGCTGTAGCCTAAGATGTCCATGTTTTGAAATAAATCACTGTAATTTTTAATTTTTTTTTAAGGGTTACAATTTTAATTTATAATGTTATTTTTTTTTTAAATTACCCTTTCATCTCAGTTTAAAAACCCAAAAATTTTAAAATTACGTCAGTTGCAACCCGTCCCTTACGCCACTGGGGGAGATTCCAAATGATTTAACAGCAAAGACTGAGTTAAGCCGCGGCCCTGGGAGCGGTAACAGGGCGGTAATCCCCTTTTGGTTTGCCAATACTGTATATTAAAAAAACAAAGCAGAGGGAGGGAAGATTCACCGTTCGCTCAGTCACAGCATAAAAAGTTAACGATGAAATGCATCGAATAAAAAGGTGGATGGTAAAATTTGGGGGTTTGTAGGTGATACATGTTTTTTAACAATTTTTGTTGGAAAAAACCAGAGTATTTATACAAAATTTACTAGGGATGTACGTATTTGTTTAAAAAAGTGACCATAATTTGCCCAAATATTTTAAAAGAGACTATTTCTCTCTGAACTTTTTCCCAAGCAGTCTTTTCAAATAAATCGGGGCTAAAGGGGCCCCATAATTGCCAAATTAATTTCTTGAAAAAGACCCAGGAGGTGTAAGATTCAAAAGTATTATTGACAAAACCATGCATAATTTTTGGAGTCCCCCCACCGTGCTCGAATTGAAGCTTAGTTTCCCAGTATTCTGCGAAGACGAAGGCAGGGTGGAGCCTCCCCCCCCAAAAGAATGAAGGAAATTATCCCAAACCTTTGGGTTTATCCTTAGATTGCATAAAAAATAAAAAAACAAAGGAAAATAAATTATTAGACATATTTTAAGGGAGTACAAAAAAGTGTAAAATTTACGAGATCATTATTAAGCAGTGGTTTCAAATTTCCGGGGTACCTTGACATTTGTTCTCCCTACTAATCCTTTTTTCGGGGTTTGGTCAAAACAGCATGCGAATTTTACCAATTAATTTTAGTGTGTCGTTTTCTTTTTTCACGCAGTTTTACCTAGTTTTTTGACTAAACATTTTTAGTTTTAGGTTTTTTTAGATTCTTTTTTATTTTTTAGTCGACAAATAGAAAGGGTTTTAGTTGCAAATTGTGTAGTTTTAGTTGAAAAATATTTTTTGTTTAATTAAGAGTAATTGGATAGAATTTTTTAAATTAAATAGTTTATTTTAAAATTTAAAAAAACCAAAGTTTCATTAAATATATAACATCCAACATGTCCCCTTTTCTCCCTTTGCACTCATCGACAACCGCCAGTTTGTCTGGGGGCCCGATTTTGCCACCAGTACACCATCGAGCATCGACCCGCAAAAAACATGTGAGGGAAAAAGTGCACAGCCCAAAGTCAGGCTGTACCTTTGGGTTTTAAATATAAAGCCCAGATATGCTGTTTAAAAGGGACGTGGGAAAGGGGGATATTGTTGGCCCCCTGCCCCCATTTAAATTTTTTTTTTTTTTAAATATTTTTTTCCCCATTTAAAATTACAAAACGTGTAATTAGACAGAAAAAAAACAAAAAAGAAAAATAAACCAAATATAAATGAAATAATGAAAAATTTTCCCCTCCCAGAAAAAAAAAAATGTATAGTAATAAAAAGTAAAATAATACAGAGAAAAAAAAAAAATGCCAAAGTAATACAAACTGTTAGAAAAGGGAGCAATCAGCACAGAAAACAGCTGTTATTCAAAAAAGGAAAACTGTACATGGGAAAAGCAGATAATGCACACACACCTAAACCCCCACGGGGTTTTAGTCTCGACAAGTACAACAAAAAAGGCGCCACATTTTGTAAAAGGTCGCAGAGGACAAACAAACGCTAGCAAACCTTTAGATGAAATAGGTGAGTGATTTTAAAAACCAGGTTTTAAAAAGATGGCACATTTTACTTTTCCAAAAAGTTAAATATTTTTTTTTTTGCAATGACCATACTATTTTCCCGTTTTTTTTTGAAGATGGGTTAGAGTAGTAAATCGGGCCCCCCCCCCAAATATAGCATGAAAGGGGGTCGGGGTGTATCAAACCCATGAATCGGGGAAAGGGGAAAATGAAAATATCAGACCAAATTCGATAGTTTGGGGCAAAAACCAAAGAGATGCCAAAGATGCCCTCTTTGCTTTATTTTTTGGGACAGGGGGGGAAAACAGAGGGATAAAAAAGATTTATTTTAGGGCAGGAAAAATGGAGTCTGTGGATTATTTTAAATGGATGGTTGTGTGGGGTTTTACGGAGGAGTGGATGGAAGAAAGGAAAGTATCCGCGCACAGATGAAAATCCCAAAGACTTTCCCCTAGGGCTTTTTTTAGGTTTTAAATAGGGAGGTTAACTGAAAAAATGTTGTTAAAACAGAGAAAATTCTCGAATCAGGGGCTGTTAATAGAGCGTAAAAATTGTGGAGACGGGAGGACTCGAAGTTTGTTTTTTTGGTGTGAAACCCCATCTGGGGGAAAAAAAGAAATGTGAAGGTGGGAGGTAATTTTTTTCCTTCAGTTTCGTAAGGTACGAAAGCTTTTTCAAGTAAAGTCCCCCTAAAATGGGAAGACTTTTTTTCTTCCAGATCAAAAAAATGTTATCACTTAATGGGGGGGGGTGGGGAATGGGGTTGTGGCAAATAGGGGTTAAGCTGAAAAAACGGGGGTAGATTGTTTTTTTTTTTATTTTTTGCCCAAAATTTTAGGGAAAAGGCAAAAATTAATAAGCCAGGGGTAGCTGTCGAAATTTTCTTGTTGAAAAAGAAAAGGGGAAGAGAGCCTTCGGGAAGTTTTGTTCAATTGCAAGCCCGCAGGGTAGAATCTGTAAATTACCCGGTGTGCATTTTTCCAAACGTCAAGGGGTTACAAATTTTCGGCCCCTTTGTATGCTGGAAATAGGCGGTGGCCCTGCGATTTGGGTTGGTGATGGTTTTTTTTAAAGGGGTGCCTTTAAACCCCCAAAGAAAGAAAAAATTTTGGATTTAAAAAACTTAAAAATGTTTTTGGGGATGAAAATTTGGGAAAGATTGGAAAAGTAGAGAAACCGGGGAGACCTCATTTTAATTGGTTTTCCGCGCCCTTTAAGAAAGGGGAAAAAGCCTAGGTTTAATTAGATTTGTTTTTTTAACATATTTAAATATTCAATTTTTTAAATTGTTTGGTCTTTTGGGGGTAACCATCCCAAATTTTTATTTTTCTGTCAATTGGAAGGGCAAGCTGTAACAAATTGGGCTCAAATTATTTTTTAGAGAAAAAACGCTTTTGTCCCATTTTAGTGTAGCCAACTTTTACCAAATTTTTTAATAAGTTTGGGGAAAAGGGAAGATTTTTCGGGGGGAGAGAAAAAGGATACTCGGGTAAGCGAAAAAGGTGGCAAATTTCCTAGGGGTTAAGGGGGAATGGAGGGTGATTCCTTATTGGGGGCGGAGGGGTTTCCGTGCAAAAAAACAGTGGGTAGCGGGCACCTTACGAGGTGGCAATGAAAAAAAAGGGTATTTGTCACAATTTGTGACAACCGGGGGTGGGTGGGGGGTTACATTTCGACCCAGGAGGGAAAAATTTTCACAGACCCAAATTTCCCTTTTTCACCCCCAGGAGTATTTCCTCGACCTGGTCGAAAGCTTTTTTAGATCAAGGGCTAAAAGAGATTTGGGGTTTTTTCATATCGGGTACTTATATTTATTATTAAACTGAAAAGGAAAAACTCCCCGGAATAAAACATTTTTCAGGGGATTTGGTGTATACACATTTGTTTTGGCAAGCACTTTTTGTGAACCCCCAAGGCGAGTTTTAAGGGGGGCAAAAGGGCAATACAACGGGGTCAACTCACTACTTTTTTCAATATCGGAGATGTTTGGGGAAAAAGGTGTCCGGAAGAGGCCCAAAAGCAGGGGGGTTTAAAATCCGAACTGAAGGGTATTTTGTTGGATGCTTTTTAAACTTATGTTAAAAACCGTCTGGGCCAGCGTTTTCCCTCGGGAAAAGGTGTTGCCTCTCAACTCCCCTGGTTTTATTTCGTTAGGGCTTTGTGCTAGGTTTTTTAGGTTTTGGGGAGGGTGTGAAGGAATCAGAATTTTGGGGATCTGCAGTGGGTTTTTGGGGTAAAGGTCTTCATAAAAATTGGCGGAAAACTTTTTAATCCTTTGGATCGTAGTGAGAGTACCTGTTTTTGTACTGGATTTTGGGATTGTTTTTTTTCGTTTAGCCTGTAGCGTTTAAGCGTGGACAGGTAATATTTATCTGGTTTGTCGGCGAGTTCAAAATGTTTTTGTTTGACCTTTACCCGACCATAGTACTCACTTGGTTAGAAAGAATAGTGTTATATTTGAATTTAAGTTTCACAATTCATGCAGTTTAGAAGGGAGGCAGATCGTTGAAAGTTGCTTCAACGACTGACAACTGAGCTGTGATTCTGACATTTCCTTCGTCTGTCTTTTTTCAGTTTAGCCTCGTAGGCTATGATGTGCCCCTGCATAACAGACTTGAAAGCTTTCCCATAGAGGTGGAATCTGTAACGTCAGATGTGTCATTATGGGCATAGATAGTTGTTATGAGGTTGGTGTTTGTTGGCGAAATTACATATCGTTGGTAGTAGTGGGTTGAATCGCCCAGTCAAATGTGGTTTTGGTCCTGGCTAAGTCTAATCTTTATTCTATCAGGGCAGTGGTCGGAGATTAAATTGTTGTGGTATTTGTGTGGATAACATCAGAGTCCAGTTTTTTAGCATCTGTTAGAAAAATAATCAATTCTGTGTGTAAGATTTCTGTACATCGTGAACAAAAAGAGTAATCTCAAGCAGCGGGGCGGTTTGAGCCTCCAGATATCAACAAGGTTCATGGATCTTAATTCGGTTATTTATGGTAATGGTGGACTTGCAAGGAAGCAATCGGGTGTGTGAAAGCCCTATCCGTAAAACAATCAATATATAATTGAAGTCTCCTCCTGCAATTTAAGTGAGTGGTGGAAGAGTCCGTAATGAGATTCAAAACTTTTCTTAAAGAGCCCATGGTGCGTTCAAAATTGGGCGCGTAGATATTAAGAAATGATACATGTCGTGACAAAATATGACCCTTAACTAATTGATATAGCGACGTTTGGATCCAGAAATGGTGAAAAGTTGTGTTGAAATGGGACATTTCGGCGAAAATCATATAGCTTCTCCTCTTGCTGTAGAAGAAAATGTTGACTGATACATTGTTGAGAACCAACTCTGCATTTTAGCCTCCATTGATCGGAATGTGGTACATGTGCCGTTTCTGTAAAAAAATTAATGTCCCCAGACAGAGGATTCAAGTGGGAGAGAAAACCTTGCCTCTTCTTTAAAATTGGTTCTTAAAATCTCTGACATTCCAGCGTATAAGGTTAGGACTGCACCTTGTGTGCGAGGACGAAAAAACGTGCTAGTAACCATGAGAAGATAATGCCGAAATACTGTGGTGTGATAACACCAATAATGAGATCGACACTGGGGGGGGGGGCAGAATGCACAGCAGAGAAAAGAACGAGAAAACAAAACAAAACATAAGAGAGGAAAAAATGGGCACAAGATGGTCATAATACCCACAACCCCCTGTCTACTTCCCCAAACGAAGCAGAACATGCATACCCCCCATACAACATGGGAAACAATTTACACTACCAGGAAATGCCCCGTCTGACTATTGATACGGTTCAATAAAATAATCATAGGTATAACAATTACCATTGGCAGTGGGCCCTTTGAGTGGCCCCATGTCTACGTTACCCCTCATGTCTCTTTTGCTTGCATATAAGCTAGGGAGGGCAAGGAACTGAACGTTCTCCAATGTGAGAAGACGGAAGACAGCTGGCTAGTCCGGCGTCGCGCGCGCCTCTGGAAACAGCTGTGAGAGGAGCGGGAGTGTCTAGGGTCGGCTGTGCGGTAGCAGCAGGTGTAACAAAATTGTCTATGATGCCTCGGATCCGTTGGCGTTAAGAAATGTTTTCCTGCCTACGTACCAACCTTGCGATTCAGACGCGCAGGACAAAAGGAGACCGTGACTGTAGTACGGCCTCCCTCAGTTCTTCTTTTACACATCAAAGGACCGGCGCTGCTCGGAAACTTCAGGTGGAAAATCTGGATAAATGCTGATTCGGGCTCCGTTCGGGCTTCTTCAAACGAAATAAGTTGTCTTACTGTATTCTGTGGCAGGAGAATCAGGGGGTTCGGGTCAAAAATAATAGTTTCCCTTTAGTTTCTCCTTAGGTTTGCGCCATGGTTGTTTATAAAAGATGCAAGCGTGAATTTTTTCGTACAGTGTGGTTGGTGCGGGGTTGACGGAGCGCCACAAGAAAGCGTTCTAATCCATGTGGGGCTCACTAGCGCACCCCGCGCCCCATTTAAGAGTAGATTGTAGTAAGGTTTAAGGTTAGATAGAGTAAAGTTGACATAATACTTGTAAAAGGTTCTCATATCGGTGTTGTTTGTATGTTTTGTGACCCATCAAATTAAAGTGGTTAGAAGAGATTAAGCAGACAGTCTACTAAACGCTATAGACTGCTTGTTGACATGGAGGTGCAATGTTACTTACTGTTAGAAGAATATCTAAAGTAGAATAAAGTGTTCACTTTCTATTCTGCTCAACAATTTCTAACATTTGGGTTCCACGGATTGTGTCTGTTCTCTAACCATTCGTTGCCAGTTCAGTGCAGGAAACGGTTGTTCCAACCCGGAACTGATTTCTTTCATATTCATCAAACCAGTTGTGCAGAAAGTACGTCAGTATATCAATCATAAACACAAGCCGTTTTTGTCTTAAGTGGAACATGAACAGATGAGAAAGATTACGCAGGTGTACAGTATTTTAGATCGCATGTGGTTCTGTGTTAAAGAGGTCATAGGATGCCCAGTTTCCCGCAAGTTGATCTGATTCTTTAGGCTCTTAATGAAAGTGTGTAACATACTTTGGTTAAAGTTCTTCAACAAGGGTAGTGTAAAAAACAACACTCTTTTTACCTGTCAAAATCAGCTTGTTTTCACAGCAACCATTTTAAGTGCATGTCCTTTTAAATGCTAATGAGCTCTACGGATCCCGCCCCTATCTTCTGTGGAGTGAAGAGCCGTTCTCATCAGACTGTTCACGTTTAGCATGGAACTTGCTAACTAGCACATTATTAAGAAAGAATTTTGCCCAAATTAATTTAAAAAAAGATTATACGCACGTCTTCTGTAGGGGAAGCTGGATCAAAAATGATTGGTGCGCAAAACATAACACATTTAGGTAGTAAGGGCACATTCCCTTCAAAAAAAACCTTAATCCACTTTGTCTTCATCGTCTCAGATGTTGGGAGTAATAATGACCACTTGATATTTGCATTATATACATCCAACAACAGAACACCTCAGTCACTATCAGGGTCATTATTGTCCTACATATCTGCTCCAGCGGTGAAACAATGGTGGACTGATGACAGCTTCACTTAGGGTGACGTCTGAGGAAAGCCTCCCAATGTCAATCAACAATTGTGGGAGGGGCCTAGGTCCTGTGTGAACGTCACACCGCCAAGAATCTGAGAATGGCTTTGATTTGAGAAAGGGGAAAGGATTTAAACGAGATAAAAAAAAATAAAACATTGGTGTGATCTTTATCACTGTAGGATGGCTGTGTAAACACATATTTATGTTGTACTTGGTAAAAGGGACTTTCACATCCAGATGCAGAAGTTTAAAGAGACAGCACCTACGAACTGTGCTGTCTGTCAATAATGTTAATCAAAGAACAAAAGAAAAGTCCATTAACTGATCTTGAAAAGAAAATATGCAGTGTTTTTAAACTTTTAATTACGTTTCTGTGCCTGAACATTTGGTATAGTTGTATTTATTTATGCTATTGAACCTGCAGCCAAAGGACTGGTCACCCACTGAAGCTAAGCAGGGTTGAGCTGGTCTGTACCTGGATGGGATACCTACTGGGAAAACTAGGTTGCTGCTGGAAGAGGTGTTAGTGAGGCCAGCAGGGGGTGCTCACCCTGTGGTCTGTGTGGGCCCTAACACCCCAGTGTTGTCGATGTTGACAATGATACAGTCAAAAGCACTGTCCTTTGGATGAGATTGTTTAAACTGAGGTCCTACTCTCTGTGGTTCATTAAAAAATCCCCATGGCACTTCTCTCAAAGAGTAGGGGTGTAAGCCCCTTAGTCCTGGACAAATTTCCTCGGCACTGGCCCTTGTCAGAATCATGGCCTTGCTAATAATCCCAATCCACTTGATTGGCTCTATCTCTCTCTCCTCTCCACCTGTGGCTGGTGTCACATATCCAGACAAAAAAACCACACTAAAAATACTGTTTTTCACTGTTTTCCCGCTTCCAGTCAAAATGAGAAGTCTTGCCAACATTAATAGACTGCACAAATGGTCTGACTTTCCAAATTCTCTTATTGCTTTGTGAACTTTGTTTTCTTTAGGAAACAAATCTGTGTATTTAATCCATTATCATTATATATTTTAATTCTTGTTCTATCCCAGTTAAATTGAAAGGATTTGTTGTAAAGTGATGGGAACTAAAAATATCCCTTTGGTACATTATACCATTATTAGGCCTGAAGTGATTTTTGAATGTAATAAAATTGCGACTTATACATGACTTATATTTTTTTTGCAGCCTGGCAGAGGAGTACGCTGGTCCTTAACGCCCGACGTTCACAAATAACAAATGATTTAGCAAAAAGAATGATTACTTATCATTAAGGCATTGTGTAGTATGTCTGGGTGAAAAATAATATGTATGTATATAGATCATATTATTATATCAATCTATGTTTTTAATCTTTTGTATTCTTCTATGTGTTCTGTTTTTCATTTAGTAGAACAATTATAAAAATACCTCTAACACTAGCTTGCTCTATTCTTTTTCTATTTCTATCTGTTTTCTTTTTACTTTATTATATTATGTTAATAGCCCTTGCTTACGTGTACTGCATTTAAAGCTAACTGAGACTTGTTTATGAGCCACTTATATATCATTGCTCTTTGGTTGTTTTTGCGTTGCTTCCATTGTCCTCATTTGTAAGTTGCTTTGGATAAAAAAGCGTCCTGCTAAATGCCTAATATATTATATATCTATATATATATATATATATATATATCTATATAAATATATATATCTTATATATACTATACAGTACAGGTCAAAGTTTGGAAACATTACTATTTTTAATGTTTTTGAAAGAAGTATCTTCTGCTCATCAAGCATGCATTTATTTTGATCAAAATACGGGAAAAAAAATTTAGTATTGTACGATATTATTACAATTTAAAGTAATGTTTGTAAATTTATTATTCTTTACTTATCATTTATTTCTGTGAGTGCAAAGCTGAATTTTTAGGATCATTATCACAATGAGCCCTTTAGAGATCATTCTAATATGATGATTCATTATCAGAAGTGGTAAACAGTTCTGCTGCTTAAATATTTTTTCAGACCATGTGATACTTTTTGTTTTTTTGTAGGATACTTTGATGAATAAAAGTAAAAAAAAAAAAAACAAAAAAAAAAGGAGAAGAAAAAAAGCTATGTTTTTAAAATAGTAACTATTTTGTAATAACAATATACATACTGTTCAGTAATTTGGGGTCATTAATTTTTTTTTCTTTCTTTTTTTTAAATAAAATAAGCAAATACTTTTATTCAGCAAGGATATGTTAACTTGATAAAAAGTGGAGTAAGAAAAATATATATTGAGAATATATATATTAGAATTTTTTTTTATATTTGAATAAATGCAAGTTCTTTTTAACCTTTTATTCATCAAATATATTAGACAGCAGAACTGTTTCCAACACTCAATAATTAAATCAGAATATTAGAATGATTTCTAAATGATCATGTGATAGACTGGATGTTACATGTGACCACTGGAATGGCTGGAGTAATGATGCTGAAAATTCAGCTTTGGCATCACAGGAAATAATTTTTTTTTTTAATCAAATTTATTCACATAGAAAACTATTAGTTTAAGGTTGTACAACATATTGCACAGATATACTGTTTTTTTTTCTGTATTTTTGATTCAAATAAATGCATGCTTTGATGAGCAGAAGAGACTTCTTTTCAAAAAACATTAAAAAGAGTTAATGTTTCCAAACGTTTGAACCTGTACTTAGTGTGTATATATATATATATATAGATATAATATATATTATATATATATATACATAGGTGCTGGTCATATAATTAGATATCATAAAAAGTTTTATTTGTATTTCAACTAATTCCATTCAAAACGTTGAAACTTGTAATATTATATTTCATTCATTACACACAGAACTGATAATCTTTTCAAATGTTTATTTATTTTAATTTTGATGGATTATAACTGTACAACTAATGGAAAATCCCAATTCAGTATCTCAGAAAATTAGCAATATTACTTAAGACCAATACAAGAAAAGGATTTTTCAGACAATCTTGGCCAACCTGAAAAGTATGAACCCCCCCAATTGGGGGGGGAAAAAAAGTTATGAGCATGTTTAACAGCACTCAATACTTAGTTGGGGCTCCTTTGCGTCTGAATTACTGCAGCAATGCAGCGTGCATGGCTGAGTCTGATCAGTCCTGTGGCACTGCCTCAAGGTGTTATGAGAGCCCAGGGTGCTCTAAAAGTGGCCTTCAGCTCTTTCTGCAGTCTTGGTCTGGCATATCGAATCTCTTCCGCTTACCCAATACCCCACAATTTTCTATGGGGTTAAGTCAAGTGAGTTTGCTGGCCGAATTAAGAACCAGGGATAACCATGGTCCTTAAACCAGGTACTGGAAGCTTTGGCACTGTGTTCTGGTGCCACGTCCTGTTGGAAAAATGAAATCTGCATCTCCATTTAACGTTGGTCAGCAGCAGGAAAGCATGAAGTGCTCTAAAACTTCCCTGGATATACGGCCTGCGGTTGACCTTGGACCTCAGAAAACACAGTGGACTAACACCAGCAGATGGGCATGGCAACCCCCAAACCATCACTGACTGGGTGGAAACTTTACACTGGAACCTCAAGCAAACGCTGGATTGTGTGCCCTCTCCCTTCTTCCTCCAGGACGTCTGGGACCCTGATTTTCCAAGGAAATGCAAAATTTACTTTCATCAGAGAACATAAAACTTTGGACACTAAGCAGCAGTCCCAGTCCTCCGTTTTGGCAGCGGAGAAGGCGTTCTGAGACGATGTCTGTTTGTTCAAGACGTTGGCTTGACACAAGGGACAGGAAACCCATCTCTTCGGCATACGTCTGTGCGTAGGGTTTCCTTGAAGCACTGACCTCCAGCTGCAGTCGCACTCTTTGTGAATCTCACCCCAACATTTTTGAATGGGTTTTTTTGTTTCACAATACGTCTCCAGGGTGCGGTATCCTAGGTGCTTGTACACTTTTTTTTCTACCCACATTCTTTTCCTTCCCTTTGGCCTCTCAGGTTAATTTGCATGGAACACGAGAGCTCTCGTGAAACAGCCAGCCTCTTTTGCACAATGACCTTTTGTGTCTTTGGCCATCCTTGTGCAAGGTGTCAATGGTATCTTTTGGACAAACTGTCAAGTCAGGCAGTCTTCCCCATGATTGTGTGTAGCCTACAAGAAACTAGACGCTGAGAGGACCCATTTTAAAGGCCTTTGCAGGTGTTTTGAGTTAATTAACTGATTAGAGTGTGGCAGCAGGTGTCTTCAATATTGAACCTTTTCACAGTATTCAGTATTATAGTATTATAGTACAATAATATATAAAATGATTAATACAAATGTGTGTATTCTGCAGTTTGCTGGTTTGTTACACCATGTTGTCTTTCTTTTTATATGTCCATGTCCATTTTACACTAAGCAAACAGTAGCGACTGAATTCAGTTAATCTGGAGGGGGTTGGGGTTTGGGGTAGTTCTGTATAGATTGTGGGGGTTGTGAAAAATAAAGTTTGTGAGATCTCTGCTCTTTCATTAGGACAGTGTCTGATGAGGGTTTTCAAAACTTGCAGATGGCCGGTTTTAGGCAAAATGTTTGTTTTAAAATGCTATCGTTTGGTTTGGCTTTTGCAATTTTTTGTAACTGCATAGGCCCACAGACTATTACATACAATATGGTTTTGTTTTTTCTCACGGGAGATGAGGCGCTTCTGAGAGAGAGAGACAAAGAACAAAATGGCGGAAAAGGAGACAGCATCTGCCAAAGAGACAAAAACTTTTGTTCTTAATTTATAGCCTATGTTGCTTTGTACTATTTTCAGTTTTAATTGTACGCGGCAACACTGCAGTCGTTTTAGCAATACAAAGGTAAAAATACAGGTGCATCTCTATAAATTAGAATGTCGTGGAAAAGTTCATTTATTTCAGTAATTCAACTCAAATTGTGAAACTTGTGTATTAAATAAATTCTCAACAAATTATAATACTTCTAAAGATCAATAAAAAAAATAAAAAAAACATTTTTAGTGAATTGTTGTCCTTCTGGAGAGTATGTTCATTTACTGTACATGTACTCAATACTTGGTAGGGGCTCCTTTTGCTGTAATTAACTGCCTCAATTCAGCGTGGCATGGAGGTGATCAGTTTGTTGCACGTGAGGTGAGGTGGTATGGAAGCCTAGGTTTCTTTGACCGTGGCCTTCAGCTCATTCTGCCTTGTTTGGTCGCTTGTTTCTCTTTCATCTCGACAATACTCCATAGATTTCTCTCTGGGGTTCAGGTTCTGGTGAGGTTTGCTGGCCAGTCAAGCCACATGCAACACCATGGTCTTATAACCAACTTTTGGTGCTTTTTGCAGTGTGGGCAGGTGCCAAAGCCTGCTGGTAAAATGAAAATCAGGCATCTTCCAAAAAAGCTGTTCAGCAGAAAGGAAGACATGACAAGTGCTCCAAAATTTCTTGGTGAATGGGTGAGTGGACTTGTGGTTTTTTAAAAAAAAACCAATGGACCAACACCAGCAGCATGACATTGCACCCCAAATCCATCACACAAACTGTGGAACTTAACACTGGACTTCAAGCAGCTTGGCTATGAGCTCTCCACCCTTCCTCCAGGACTCTAGGACCTTGGTTTCCAAATGAAATACAAAACTCTGCTCCTCATCTGAAAAGAGGACTTTTGGACCACTGGGGCAACAGTCCCAGGTTTCTTCTTCTCCTCCTTTAGCCCAGGTAAGACGCCTCTGACGTTGTCTGTGGTTCAGGAGAGGCTTTACAAGAGGAATATGACAACTGTAGGCAAATTCCTTGACACGTCCTCTAACAGAAAAAAAAATCTTATATCTTTTTATTTTGTTTGGTTCAACAAAATCTATATCTATTTTTGTTCATGGTTTACAAACACCGACATAATGTTCAGTTGTAATTCAGAGTGTTGAACATTGCATTTTTCGACAGGTCAAGGAATCACTGACGGGAATAAATTTAATGCAATATGTTATTCAAATATAAAAATAATAAACCATCCACACAAATATGCGCTGTGTGAAAATACTTCAGCTTGCCGATATTTACGTGTCTTGTATTACAGTTGAATATTGCAATTTGGAGCAAGCGCTAGACTATGCCTGTGTCTGCTTAAAACAGTCTTTTGCAGATCGATAGTGTGGTCCATATTAAATATTTAATATTGAACCAAAACATTATAAACTTAAGTGAAGTGATAAACCCGAACCCCAAAAAAAGTAAATAAAACCAGACTTTTCCTTTGATTACATTTTCAAAAGTTAAAAATTGACATACCCTAAACGAGGTCTGCTGAGTCTGTATAGATACCTTTCCATGAGGTTGTTGATGTTAAAACTTAACACATTTTAAGGTAGCTAATGACTGTGCTTTGCAGGACTTTAGTCCATTACCTTTTTTCCATTTTTCACCTTTTTATTGTTTTTTTTTTTTTTTTCCTGGTTTTAGCAGGAAAATGATTTTGCAAGAGCAGGTTTCTAGAAATGGCAGTAATTTTCTGCTTAGCCCTCCCTCTACAGCTAGCCTCCGTCAGACTGTAAACAAACTGGAAAACCCGTAAATTGCACACTAGACAGCCTTTTAAAAATCTTCAAAATAAGATCCTCAAGAGCGATTAAAATTTTGACAGCAAAAAAAACAGCAAATTTTAAATTTGTGACTTATTTCTTGACCACAGTTGGGGGACATAAAAGGGCCCCGGCGTAAGTTTTAAAAACTAAGGTTTTTTAGTATTTAGCTTTTTCAGGGAAGTTGCCTTAGCTAACTAAGAATGTACCAGAAACAAGCTCCGCAAGCTCGTGGAAAAGTTTTAAAGTTATGTTTATAAAAGTAGTTGTAAAAAAAAATAAAATTAAAAAATAAAAAACAGGAGAGTTTTAAGGGGATTTGGTTGGGCAAATTTTT
>NW_024879183.1:350380-414394 GCF_018340385.1 Cyprinus carpio
GAAAACTAAAACACAAAGTAAATTACAATTTCCTTGAACTCTAAAATCAAATTATGAATTGGAAGATTATCTCCAGAGTATCAGAGACACAAAGCAGAGACGAATCCTGACCAAGTACAGGGCTCAGTGAACACAGTCTAGCCAATTGAGAACGGCAGACACAGAAAGAGCTGGTTACCCAGAGAGCTAAGGGTGTGGTGAGTCTGTGTGTGCTCACTATCAGACAGGAGGAGATCGAGACAGAGACCCACTTCCTCCTTCACTGTCATAAGTACATATCCATAAAGAAAACTCTACTTCAACAAATTCACCAACTTAATAAAGAACTTTACAGCCACTAGTGCAAACAGAACAAACAAAGATAATATTAGGAGAGGGACAGACAACAGCAGCACTTGCTGCGAGATATGTGGATGTGCCACAGCCTGAGAGACAGGAGGGGAATGTGTGTGTGCTGTGTGTGTGTGTGTGTGTTGTGTCTGACCTCATTGTGTTACCTACTGTCCCACCACAGTGATCCTTAGTTTGTGTGATTCTATGTAAGTTAAAGACTGTGGTATCAAATGTTCACACATTCTAATTTGTTACAGTTTAATAATTCTAAGACGTTATAATATTCCATTCTATCACACTTTGATGTTCATGTAATTATTATTATTATTATATATTATTATAATTTGTTTTGTACATGTATACTAAGCTTTGGCAATACTGTATTATTTACAGTCATACCAATAAAGCAATTTTTTGAATAGATAGATAGATAGATAGATAGATAGATTATAGATAGATAGATAGATAGATTAAAGTTTAAAGTAGTTTTAAATGCTTGAAGTATGAATGTTTTGATAGATCTGTCATAGATAGATAGATAGATAGATAGAGATAGATAGATAGATAGAGATAGATATGCAGCTTTAGAATACCCGTGTGGTTGCTAAGGTTTTGCTATTCAGTTGCTAGGGTATGTGGGGTGGCTACTAGAGTAGTAGCTAGGGGACCTGTGATGGTTGCTAGGGTGTTGCTATGTGGTTGCTAGGGTACCCGGGATGGTTGCTAGGGTGTTGCTATGCAGTTGCTAGGGTACCTGTGGTGGTTGCTAAGTGAAAGTGACGTGACATACAGCCAAGTAGAATTCGTGTTCTGCATTTAACCCATCCAAAGTGCACACACTCAGCAGTGAACACACACATACACCGTGTGAACACACCCGGACCGGTGGGCAGCAGCCATTAATGTTGCAGCACCAGGGGAGCAGTTTGGGGTTCAGTGCCTTGCTCAAGGGCACCTCAGTCGTGGTATTGCCAGCCCAAGACTCGAACCCACAACCTTAGGATTAGGAGTCAAACTCTCTAACCATTAGGCCATGACTTCCCCTAAGGTGTTGCTGTGCGGTGGCTAGGGTACCCGGGGAGTTCCTAGGTTGGTTTGGATAGTTGCAAGTGTGCTGCTATGAAGTTAGATAGACTGACAGATAGATAGATAGATAGATAGACTGACAGATAGATAGATAGATAGATAGATAGATAGATAGATAGATAGATAGACAGATAGATAGAAACTATTCAGATGTCAGACAGATAGATAGATAGATAGATAGATAGATATGATACATAGATAGATAGATAGATAGATAGATAGAAATAGTCAGATGATAGATAGATAGATAGACAGATGATAGATAGATAGATAAAAATAGTCAGATGATAGATAGATAGATAGATAGATAGATAGATAGATAGATAGACATCGATAGATAGATAGATATGATAGAGTGAGATGACAGACAGACAGACAAACAGACAGATAGATAGATAGATAGATAGATAGATAGATATGATAGATAGATAGATAAACGTCAGATGATAGATAGATGAGCTTGATTGGGTTAGAAATAGTACATAGAAGGTAAGTCTGATTGAGTCTAGTGGACTTCGGTGTGTTTAGATTTGAATTTTGACAGTTGGAGTTTGATGGAATGTTCAGATGAGCACAGACTTTTCAGTGTAAGTCTATGGGATTTTTATGATTTTTAATCTTCATTTTTATGAAAACCGTAAGTCCAATCAGTTAGAAAAGATATAGGACACTAAGTGAGATCAGTCTGAAGAGCTGGGCTAAGTTTGTAGAGTTAAAGCTCTAGCAGGAGTTAGAGTCAGAAAATTTTAGTCTCAGAAAAAGAATAATAATAATAACTAGATAAAAATTTTGTTCAGACAAACTTTAGGTTGGCTTGAGAAATCCAGACCAGAAAGTTTAAAAAAGTTTGAACATTTTAAGAAGTTTAAAATTTTTTAAGTTTGATGGTTTTCATTCTGAAATAGTTTGAAGTTTAAAGTAATTTAAAAAGCCTAAAGTTTGAATGTTTTGAAGGCAATAACGTTTGTCATAGATAGATAGATAGATAGATAGATAGATGCTAGAATACTGGGGTGGTTGCTAAGGTGTTGCTATTCAGTTGCTAGGGTACTTGTGGTGGCTACTAGAGTGGTAGCTAGACGTACCCAAAACTGTTCCTAAGCCATTGCTATGCGGTTGCTAGGGTACCCAGGACGGTTCCTAAGGTGTTGTTATGCCATTGCTAGGGTACCCGGGATGGTTGCTGATTTATAAGTTACTAGCATGTCACTGGCATGTTACTAGCATGTTTTTTCTGGACAACAATCTTAAACCCAATGGAATCTAAGGGTACTACAAGTTACTAGCATGTCGCTAGCATGATTAGCAAGTTACTAGCATGTCAATAGCATGTTTCAAGCATGATTAGCATGTAACATGTTTCTATCATGATTAACGAGTAACTATCATGTTGCTAGAATGATTAACAAGTTACTAGCATGTCACTAGCATGATTTACAAGTTAAGAGCATGTCGCTAGCATGTTTGTAGCATGATTAGCATGCTACTAGCATGTTGCTAGGATGATTACTAAGTGACTAGCATGTTTGTGGCATGATTAGCAAGTTACTAGCTTGTCGGTAGCATGTTTAGAGATAGACAGATAGATAGATAGAAATAGTCAGATGATATGGATGATAGATAGATAGATAGAAAGTCACATGATAGATGGAGTTTGAATGGGTTAGAAATAATACATAGAAAGGAAGTCTGAATGAGTCTAATGGGGCTTCAGTGTGTTTAGATTTACATTTTTTGACAGTTGGAGTTTGACGGAATGTTCAGATGAGCACAGACTTTTCAATGTAAGTCTATGGGATTTTTATGATATTCAATTCACTTCAGTTCAGTTCAAGTTTATTTGTATAGTGCTTTTTACGATACAAATCATTGCAAAGCAACTTTACAGAAAATTAAGTTTTCTACAATATTTAGTAGTAGCTTATCAGTGATGACTGTCAGTTTATGTGCATACAGCAGAAATGTTAGGAAAAATCAATAAAAGACGTAAACAAACAGACGATTAACACTATTAACAGCAATTATGCTGTCACGATCATCAGCTGGAGTGCCCATGAACTCCTATTGAGGGCACTCCACTCAGGACTCTGGTATTTTTGTGTCCATCCCCTTTTTCAAACTCCATTTCCCATCCTGCCTCATTCCTGGGACTGATTGCACACACACACCTGCATCTAATCACACACACACACACACACCTGCAGCTAATACACACACGCATGTAAGCAGCACAATCACTCTCAGTCTTGTTTAGTCCTGTCTGGCATTTCCGAGTGGTTTCCTAGTGTTTGTTCCTTCCGTGTTTGACTTTGGATTGTTTATACCGACTGTGACTCTCTGCTGCCTGCCCCGACCTCTGCTTGTTACTGTTGCTGATTTTGGATATCCCCTCACATACCTGATGCTGTCCTCTGATCATTGCCTGTTTGACCATTCTGTTAATAAAGTACTGCATATGGATCCGAACGTCTCTGACTCCATGTTACATATGCAATCAAACTTATTGCAAAATGTGGTAGTTCAGTTTTAATATCATCTGAGGTCCTCTGAGGGGTTGGCATCATCTCTTCTCAGGAGTTCTGGATCCACACAGGAGCTCTGGATCCAGACTGAATCACGTGTAAATCCTAGTTACCACGGGATGTAAATCCAGCAGAAACAGAGAAACAAATAGAGACATAATTAGCGTAGCTGCTGTTCCAGCCAAGTAAAATTAATTAGTTTAAACCAAGCTAAAGAAAAATAATGCGCATTTGATCAGATATAAACTGCAATCCAAAATTATGAGATGCATTATTTGAATGATTGGGCCAAAAGGTGTGTTTTTAATATAGATTTAAAAAACAGAGGAAGTGTGTCTGAACCCCGAAACATTATCAGGAAGGCTATTCCAGAGTTTGGGAGCCAAATGCAAAAAAGCTCTACCTCCTTTAGTGGACTTTGCTATCCTAGGTACTATCAAAAGTCCAGCGTTTTGTGACATTAGGGAGCGTGAGGCATTGTAGCGTGGTAGAAGACTAGTTAGCAGAGGTGGGGGACTCGAGTCAGATGACTTGACTTGAGTCAGACTTAAGTGGCAAATTTTAGGACTTGAGACTTACTTGACAAATATTCATAAAAGACTTGACTTTGACTTGATATTCATGACTTGAGACTTGACTCTGACTTGAGTTTAATGACTTGAAATAACTAAAGTACAAGTCATTTAACGTATTTATTGTCTTATCGATTTTCTTCAATAAAAATCTGTTTGTTTTTGAACGCACTGCAATCTAACCAAGTGACACAGCAGGCAAGCAGAGCGTGCACAGTGTTGCCAAGCGACTTTGTCGACAGATTTAGTGACTTTTTTTCAAATAAAGCTCCTAGCGACAAATCTAGCGACATCTTGGACAAACCTTATTTAGTTTCTGAGACTCGCCAGTACTGCCCTATGAGCGCGAGGTCACTCTTTCCCAGCGCGCGCACACCTCTCTCTGCAAATGATCTGTTCAGTGTCACTTCTAACTTTATTTTGCATGCAAATATACACTGTAAAAAATAATACACTACATCTACTCAATAAAATTGTGGCAACAGATTACAAGCAATAATATTAATTAAATTCAACAACTATTAAGAATTGAGTTACAATTAATCAAACTTGCTCTTTAAAAATAAGCCATTCAAATTAAGTAGATGCAAAATAGGATGCAAAAAAAATTAAGTAAAATTTAAAAACAAAAATATTGTTTTCATCAGAGCACTATGTTAATGAATACTACTTAAAGGAATTGTTTTGATTTAACACAAAAAAATTATTTAGTATTATTTTTAATGTGTATTAAATTAATTTGAATTATTTCATGTATGAATAACCGACGTTAAGATGAATTACAAACTTCTGCTTTATTGCCAACAACAGTTACAGTAGCATCTATTAGTATTCTCAGACAGAGGGAACATTCACTAGTCTCTCAACAGAACCAACCGGGGTTTTAAAATATTTTTTTTATTTATCCACAATTACTTTCTAAAGCATATAAATTCAAGTCTGCAGAATAAAGTTACTTTTTGTGTTTCTTTGTAGGTACAAATAGTTTAAAATACACAATGCAGTTACTTTTTGGGGCATTTTTCTCTTTCTAGACAAAAATGTTCAGATATGTTAGGTCTTTGGCAACATGGAACCACAGAACAGATAAAACCATCTTATTTTAAGTCAGCAGTTTAGACCTGAGTGACTAGATTTCGTTTGACACCTTTGAAGCATCCAGCTCCACAATAAGTTTCTGAAATACATCAAACTATACTTTACATTCCTGGGATAATGGAGATTCAGTGCATACGTCAATTCAAGGAGGATATAGCAAGCCCTTGGAACACCTTCAAGGCCTGTAACAACTTTCTCCCCCTCGATAACAATTCCAATGTCCTTTGGACTGTCAATGGAAGCTCCCGTCTTGGTCACAATTACTGCCATCATCTGAGGTTCAATTCCTGTCTGGTCTTCATTGTCCTGTAACAATAAAGCAGACACTCAAAACCTATGAAATATTGATCAAATGATCTGAAAATCAATTTTTTTAATCAGAAAGTCCAATGAAACAATATTATGGCCTCTTCAGGAAGCAAACAACAATTTTGATATACTGTATATTCACACTTCTGGTATATTGAAATTTAGATAGCATACCATAGTTCTTTGATGAGCTCTCCTGCATGTTCCACAAGGAATTCTATAATGCAGCTGATGACCACCCTTACCAAAAAGTAGTATACTTCAAGTTTATTTTATTAAGTATACTTAAGTAAAGTTCAAGTATATTTAGACTTTTTGTAAGTACTGTATAAGCCAAGTACACTTAAATGTCATTTTAAGTATATTTCTGAGGAGTACATAAATCCCATTTCTGAGAAGTACATAAAAAGTAAACTAAAAGCATACTTTCCTATTTTTTAGTTTAAAAGAAGTATACTAATAGCACACTTGAATAAACTTATTTTTCGTAAGGGCACCTCGCTTGTCATATCAACAGAACACTGCTCATCCTTAAAAAAAAAAGGAATTAATGATTTGTCCTCCGCAGAGAGATTAATTTAGTGGTGTTACACAGGGTGCAAGAAATGTCAACAGGTGAGCAAAAAACTATATAAAGGCCCATTCACACAAAGACCTATAACTACAAAGATAATGATAATGATAACAACATTAGTATCCATGACATCAAACAATATCATCTGTTTATTCTAAGCACACGCTCGTCCGCTGCTTTAAATTCCACTGAGTTTAGAACGGTGTGCTGCATTCTCAGGTCCAGGGTAACGAACTCCATATTTATTCATTGCCTAAAACAAAAACAAAAAAGATTATGATAGATAGATAGATAGATAGATAGATAGATAGATAGATAGATAGATAGATAGATAGATAGATAGATAGATAGATAGATAGATAGATAGAGATAGATAGATAGATAGATAGATAGATAGATAGATAGATAGATAGTCAGATTATAGATAGATAGATAGATAGTTAGATAGACAGACAGACAGACAGACAGACAGACAGACAGACAGATAGATAGATAGATAGATAGATAGATAGAGACAGATTATAGATAGATAGATAGATAGATATAGTCAGATTATAGATAGATAGATAGATAGATAGATAGATAGATTATAGATAGATAGATAGATAGATAGATAGATAGTCAGATTATAGATAGATAGATAGATTAGAAACAGACAGATTATAGATAGATAGATAGATAGATAGATAGATAGATAGTTTAGAAACAGACAGATTATAGATAGATAGATAGATTAGAAACAGACAGATTATAGATAGATAGATAGATAGATAGATAGATAGATAGATAGATAGATAGATAGATATTGTCAGATTATAGATAGATAGATAGATAGATAGATAGATAGATAGATAGATAGATAGATAGATAGATAGATAGATAGATAGATAGATAGATTCAGATAGATTCATAGATAGATAGATAGATAGATAGATAGATTCAGATATATAGATAGATAGATAGATAGACAGACAGACAGACAGACAGACAGACAGACATTGACAGACAGACAGACAGACAGATAGATAGATAGATAGATAGATAGATAGATAGATAGATAGATAGATAGATAGAGTCAGATTATACATAGATAGATAGATAGATAGATAGAAAAAAAAAAAAAAAAATAATAATATAAAAAGATAGATAGATAGATATATAGATAGTCAGATTATAGATAGATAGATAGATAGATAGATTATAGATAGACAGATAGATTATAGACAGATAGATAGATATATAGATAGATAGATAGATAGATAGATAGATAGATAGAGTCAAATTATTGATAGATAGATAGATAGATAGATAGATAGATAGATAGATAGATAGATAAATAGATAGAAATAGTCAGATTATAGATAGATAGATAGATAGATAGATAGATAGATAGATAGATAGAAAAACAGACATGTAGATAGATAGAAAGATGATAGATCGATAGATAGATAGATAGATAGATAGATAGATAGATAGATAGATAGATAGACAGACAGACAGACAGATAGATAGAGTCAGATTATAGATAGATAGATAGATAGATAGATAGACAGACAGACAGACAGATAGATAGAGTCAGATTATAGATAGATAGATAGAGTCAGATTATAGATAGATAGATAGATAGATAGATAGATAGATAGATAGATAGATAGATGATAATAGAGATGACAGATACATGGATAGATAGACAGACAGACAGATAGATAGATAGATAGATAGACAGACAGACAGACAGACAAGACAGACACACAGATAGATAGACAGATAGATATATAGATAGAGTCAGATTATAGATAGATAGATAGATAGATAGATAGATAGATAGATAGATAGAGTCAGATTATAGATAGATAGTCATATTATAGATAGATAGATAGATAGATAGATAGATAGATAGTCAGATTATAGATAGATAGATAGATAGATACTTCTGGGCTTGCGAAGTTCACATTTACTGTAAGGGAAACTTACATACAAAACTTGGCTAGATATAATTCATGTTTTTCAAATTAAATAGTGGTTAGTGGTATACCAAAGATAAGAGAAAACATCCTCCCTTCATCATTGTGTATCTCTGTTGTGGAAATTCATCACAATAAAATGGGGAGATTGCTTTCTTCTTTCTTCTGTTGATTTATGCGGTTCAGCGTCAGTCCACAGGGATCTTTTAATTCAAACACAACCCACTAAATGTGTAATACTGTACATTTTTTCGAGAATTCATTCTGTTCTGACTGATATAAGGTTAGCGAGTTTCAAACGAGATCCTAAGATTTCTGCATGTATATGTTTTTATTAATGTTATTTGAATACATAATTTATAAATGTAACTGTTCAATTTAACAATGCAATTATGGTAGCTTTGCATTAATTAAAATTTTTCTGTGTATTTTTATTAAATTTAGTATCTGTTTTGTGACAGATCTGTTGCATAAATAATTATCTGTCTATAAGCATCCCATGTATATTGTTATGATTTATTTTGCATTAATTATCTGATAAAACAAATCTTTAAATTAGTCATGTTTTATTCTTTTACAGCCCTTTTTGGTCCATTTAAAAATATGTTTGATGCAAACAAAGTGTGTAAAATATTAAAATATGTTGTGAAAATGATGATGGAACAATCTGATGATGTATATGCACAATATTATATTTATATAAATATTTATGAAGATCAGTCACAGTAAAAATATAAATAATGTTTTATAGTAGTGTTAATGCCATCCCTTCTGGACTAATTAAACTCCCTCGTGAGGGAACTGCAGTTTCTGTCTTCCGTATATTTTGTTTGTTTTTGTTTTGTTAAAAGCTGTTACTGATATCCCCAGTGTTCGTTATTCTGACATATAAAGAGCAGGCGGCCGTCCGTATTGGTCCTCTTTTTGACCTTCGCTGGCGGAGGTCAAAAAATGTTGAAAAATGTAAATGACTACAAAGGGAGTTACATCTGAATATTTTCACACATATGCATATTTAAAAAAAATATGAGACACCAATGTTTCAGAAGTTGAAGTGTTTTATTTTTTATTTTTTCTAAGATTAACTGTTTTTCCCCCCAAGGCATTGTTAGATGTCAGTGTTTCCTGTCATATATCTATGCAAAGATTTGATTTCAAAAACAGTATCATATCTATTAAACTATATCTTATGATTTTAAATCTGTATTTAACCTCAAAAAGATCGCAAAGTAAAAAGAGCTGCTAAAGTCCTATTTTGAGGTGGTTGTACTTTACAATTAAATTATTATAATCTTAATTCAAGTGAAGAAGGATTCTGAAAGTCTGACAGTAATCAGTGTTGAGCACCACTGTAATGTTAATCATGCCTGCTTTAAATGTTTCAAAATAATTAAAATTTGAAAACAATAGAAATTTAGAAAGTAATCAAAAATTAATCAAATGTAATCAGTTACATTACTTTAATAAAGTCACTGAACCAGTTACACTACATATTACATTTTAAATAGGGTAATTTGTAATCTGTAACCTATTACATTTCCAAAGTATCTTTCCCAACACTGGACCTGACACCTTGCAACTCAGACAAAGAGAGATGACAAAATTTAAGCTAAAATATAAACCCATATTGGATTTTAAAGGGTTCCTTAAAACAAAATCCTTTTTTTTTTTTTTTTTAAACTGTGATAATAATAGAATGCAAAATGCAAAATGCAAAAAAAAAAAAAAAAAAAAAAGATTTGGTGATTGATATTATAATTTTTTTACTATAGTATAATATATTTGACTACATTGTAAAATGAAGTTAAAGTTAAATTAATAATTTTCATTTCTGGGAAAAGAAAACGGTAGTAACTTTTGTAATTAAAAATGTCATCAAATCAGGAGTCTGTTTTCAGCATTTTAAACATCAACTTAATATGAAATATGAGCCTCAATACATCGAGGGTGGGAAATCCCTCGGGTAAACGTCCGTCACTCACCTAGGACTTATAGGCCAAAAAAATTTACACATTTTTGGATAAATATTGGTTGATTCTCTTACCAATAAATAAAAAAGCAGAATAAAAAACAGACGGACTTGAAAATAAACACACACAACTGAGACAATATATAGTTTGTCTGTGTTTTTCAAGCCATCTGTCGGTATTTTAATAAGAATAAAATATATGTATAATGTAATGGTAATAAACTCCGCTTTTATGACTATAGTATAATAATTTTTTCTAACTCATTTTGTGATAAAAAAGCATCTTTATATCGAAAATGGAAGTTATATTAAACTACACTTTTAAAACTGAGTTTTGAGCAAAAGCATAGTATTAATCTCAATAAATTGTAATGTTGATCCTATGTTAAACTAACATACTAGCTGGCATTCGCACCAGTTAGCATCAGCAAATACATTTTACGCATAACTTAAACATAATCAAAGAGATTGACACTATACTCTCTCTCTAGCACTTGAGGGCGAGAAATGGCACTTTTTTTTTCTTTTCTTTTTTTCTTTTCCTTTTTACTGCAAAAAACAGAAATGCATAGTAATAGAAACATATTCATCCATTCATACTTTGTATTATTTTCCTATTTTACCTATTTTTCCCCTTTTCCTTATGTGCAAACAGGTCGTTGCTCCTGCTGTGTGAGTATTTGACTGACAGGCAGACAGATTCTCAGTATATTTATTTAACCTACCGTCACTGGATCAGTCCAAAATTGTAAAATAGCAGAACAATTAGTAGAGATAAAGAACATGAACATAAATTGTGATAGCATTAACCTTAACTCTTTCCCCACCATTGACGAGATATCTCGTCAATTAAGGACAACCCTTCCCCGCCATTGATGAGTTTTTACGGCAATCTGTGTTCTAGGTGTATTTATGGTAAGGAAAGCCTAGTGCATGACCTGCATGAGTTATGAATCTTCTGAATCTTCCCGGGTGCGAATACAAGATGATCGGCATTACATAAAAAAAAGGATCAGAGAAAGTGTCGATTTTTTTTACATTTTGTTTTTCCTTTATTTTAATATATAATATGTTAATATATTCATAGCAAAAAAATATTCTGAGGGCCACCAAATTTAGGTGGAAACCATCAAAAAACTGCTGGCGGTGGCTGGCAATTAAAAAAAAAAAAAAAAAAAAAACCACCCTGGTGGGGAAAAGAGTTAATTTGTTGTTGTTTTGTGTTACTTTGTGGTAAATTAATATATTTTTTTTATAAAATTAGTAGGCAATAATAATTTGTGTTTTAATGACTTTAAAGTTATTCTATACATGTTGATCTATACAGACCTATGTAATATTATCTGACTCTTATATCAGTGGAATCATATATAAGTATGTAATTTCTTTGTTCTGTCTGTAAATCTGCTATATCTGTAGTCTTTGCTTGTCAGATAATTGCCAGACTGTTGCTGTAAATAATTAGTACTAATAATTAAGCACTTAGCGTTTGCATAATAATTGTGACTAGCTGATAAAGATCTTAACTTATTTCTTTTACTTATTAGATTTTGTCGTCTTTCAGTGTTTTCCTCCTCCTGCTTCAACACTGTGGCCATCAGCACCTTCCATTTTCAAAGCTAGTTTATATATTCATATTCACCACATTAACAGTTAGATACAAATATGCAGCAGCTCTCTTGCATGGTTTGCTTTCTTTTTTGTTCACTAGTTTATTTTTCCTTTTTCCCCAGAGGTGACATTGCTGCTTTGAGTGTCTATAATGTAAGTATCCCTTTAAAATTACTGTACCATGCTAATCAGAGCCATTAGTAATTTCTTTATAATATTAGTACCCTCAGTCTGAATGCATTTTATTTTTATTAACAAGTTTCCATTAGGAAAAAAAAAAAAAAACATTACACTGGTGTTACAAAATGGCAATGTACTATTGTGGGACATCAGACCCATCCCAGCTTGAATAAACCAAAAGTTTGAGCTATAAATAATGCTGTATTTTTTTTTTTTTTTTTTTTTAATTCTGCCTAGTAGATGGAATGTGTCTTTGTTGATGTAAGACATTTTATCAAGTTTAAAGGGGTTTTCCACTGCTAGAAACACTGATTTATCAGTTTGAAAAAAGTGTGAAAAAAAACTCTTTCCACCTTCAATTGCGTAAGTAACTTTCTTACAATTTTAGTTCAAGTGATATTAATTGTGTTCTTTATTTTTACTATAGTTTAGGGATGCACAGAAATTTTTAGCTATCATCACTGCGCGGTGTTGTGAACAGCACTCAGTTCTGCTCTATGAATGTGTGTTCCTGTGCACTTGTTTGCAATAGTGCTACTGTGCTTGTAACATGGTGTTATATAGGCTGTACTAGGCAACACTGGTAAAATAAACGCTACCCCTCTGTTCACTGATTTGCTCCCCGCTATGCTCTGCTCAGATGCTGTGATAATAATAGCTTTTTTTAGGGCTATACATTATTTGGATATTTAGAAAGAATTATATCATCATTCAGAATTATAGGAATTCAGAAACAATTCAGGGAGAGACAAAAAAGATCAAAATCTTGTTGACAGATATTTTAAAAAGATCCAATTTTTAGGCAAAAGACAAAAGGACCATTACACAAACCGATGCAAAAATGATCTTAACTTCTTGTAACGCAATACAAACTTCATAATAACGGGAAGAAGGAGGCGGGAACCGGCGGACACTCAAATAAAAACTTTAATATCCCAAATAAACATAAAACAGCACCGACAGCCCCTCACGGGCGACTGCTGCGCACAAACACAAAACCAAACACAAAATAAAACCCAGGCCTGGTCCTTTCTCTCTCGTCCTTCAATGTCGTCGCTCCTCTTTTGTATCCTTATCTGATCTCCTCCGTGGGACTCGAGACGCGGGTGAGTGGAGCAGGTGTCGCTCATTTCCAAATCACTCCAACCGGCCTCGCTCCGTTCCCATGGCTCTCGGCCCCCGTCCCACTTGTCACAATGAGTTTTGACTGAGTTTGAATGGGTTAGAAATAATAAATAGAAGGGAAGTCTGGTTGAGTCTAATGGGCTTCAGTGCGTTGAGATTTACATTTTGACAGTCAGAGTTTGACGGAACGTTCAGTGTAAGTCTATGGGATTTTTGTGATTTTTAATCTTAATTTTTATGGAAACGTATGTCCAATCAGTTTAAAAAAAATATAGCACACTTGATGAGATCAGTCTGAAGAGCTGAGTTTGGAGTCTGTAGAGTTAAAGCTCTAGGAGGAGTTAGAGTCAGAAATTTTAGGTCTCAGAAAAAGAAGCATAAAAAAGTTTAAATAGCATTTCAGTAGGTTGGCTTTCTCAAGCCAACTTAATAAGTTTAAATAGTAGATCAGTAATTTGGCTTTCTCAAGCCAAGTTAAAAAGTTTTATAAAATTTCAGTAAGTTGGCTTTCTCAAGCCAACTTGACTGGATAAAAAAAAAGTTTGTCAGGACAATCTTTAAGTTGGCTTGAGAATGCCAGAGCAGAATGTTTGAAAAAAGTTAAAAAAGATTAAAACAAGTTTAAAGAAGTTTAAAAACATTTGAGTTGATGGTATTCAGTTTGAAATAATTTGAAGTTTAAAATAGTTTTAAAAGCTTGAACTAGAAATGTTTTTGAATGCAATACAGTCTGTCAGAGATAGATAGATAGATAGATAGATAGATAGATAGATATTGGGGTGGTTACTAAACTGGTTGCTAGGGTACCTGGGATGGTTGCTAGGGTGTACTACTATGCAGTTGTTAGAGTACCTGGGGTGGTTGCTAAGGTGTTGCAATTCGGTTGCTAGGGTACTTGGTGTGGTTGCTAAGGTGTTATTATGTGGTTGCTAAGATTTTCCTACGCGGTAGCTAGGGTACCCAGGATGGTCGCTAAGGTGTTGCTACATGGTAGCTATGGTACTCGGGGTGGTTTATTGCTAGGGTGTTGCTATGTGGTTGCTAAAGAACCCGAGTTGGTTTCTAGGATTTTGCTATGCGGGTTGCTAAGGTACTCGGTGTTGCTACTAGGTTTCTACTATACTCTGAGCAGTTGCTAAGGTCTAGGTTACTCTGAGCAGTTGCTAAGGTGCTAAGGTACATGGGGTGGTTGTTAGGGTGTTAATATGTGTTTGTTAAGATACTCGGGGTGGTTGCTAGGGTACCCAGGATGGTTGTTAGGGTGTTGCTATGCAGTTGCTAGGGTACCGTGGTTGGTTGCTATGGTGTTGCTATGCAGTTGCTAGGGATCCGTGGTTGGTTGCTAAGGTGTTGCTATGCAGTTTGCTAGGGTACCTGGCATGGCTGCTAGGGTTGCTTGTTGCTTTTGCGGTTTGCTAAGGTACCCGGTGTGGTTGCCTACGTTTTGTTATGTGGTTGCTAGGTTACCTAGTGCAGTTGATCAGGTGTTGATATGTGGTTTGCTAGGGTGACTGAGGACGTTGCTAAGATTTTTTTATTTTTGCTATGCGGTAGCTAGGGTACCCAGGATGGTTGCTAAGGTGTTAGTACGCGGTAGCTAAGGAAATCGGGGGTGGTTGCTAGGGTGTTGCTACATGTTGGTAAAGAACCCGAGTTGGTTGCTAAGTTTTGCTATGTGCAATGCAGCTGCTAGAATACCTGTGTGGTTGCTAAGGTGTTGCTATTCGCTTGCTAGGGTACTTGGGGTGGTTACTAGACTGGTTGCTTAGGGGGATACCTGGGATGGTTGCTAGGATGCTACTGTGCAATTGTTACAGTACCTGGGGTGGTTGCTAAGGTGTTGCTCTTCGCTTGCTAGGGTACTTGGTGTGGTTGCTAAGGTGTTGATATGTGATTGCTTAGGTTCTTGGGGTGGTTGCTAAGATTTTGCTATGTGGTAGCTAGGGTACCCAGGATGGTTGCTAAGGTGTTAGTATGCGGTAGCTAAGGTAATCAGGGTGGTTGCTAGGGTGTTGCTACATGGTTGGTAAAGAACCCGAGTTGGTTGCTAGGGTTTTGCTATGTGGTTGCTAAGGACCTTGGTGTGGTTGCTAGGGTGTTGCTATGTGGTTGCTAGGGAACCCGGTTGATTGCTAGGGTGTTGCTATGCGGGCTTGCTAGGGTACCTGCTATGGTTGCTAAGGTGTTGCTATGCGGTTGCTTAGGTACATGGGGTGGTTGTTAGGTTGTTACTATGTGGTTGCTAAGATACTCGTGGTGGTTGCTTGGGTACCCAGGATGGTTGTTAGTTTAACACAGAGGTATTAATTATAGGACCTAAAAGCTCTGCATGTAATTTAACCTAGAAAGCTGTCTAAGACTTGATGGCTGCTCTGTCAATTCTTCATCATCAGTTAGGAACCTAGGTGTGCTATTTGATAGCAACCTTCCCTTGAAAGCCACGTTTCTAGCATTTTGTAAAACTGCATTTTTCCATCTCAAAAAATATATCCAAATTACGGTCTATGCTCTCAATGTCAAATTCAGTAATGTTTAATCCATGCGTTTATGACCTCAAGGTTAGATGTATTGTAATGCTTTATTGGGTGGTTGTTCTGGACGCTTAGTAAAAAATTCCAGTTAGTCCAAAATGCAGCAGCTAGAGTTCTTACTAGAACCAGGAAGTATGATCATTTTAGCCCTGTCCTGTCAACACTGCACTGGCTCCCTATCAAACATCGTATAGATTTTAAAATCTTGCTTATTACTTATAAAACCCTGAATGGTTTTAGCACCTCAGTATTTGATCGAGCTCTTCTTACATTATAGTCCTCCACGTTCCGCGCTCCGTTCTCAAAACTCTGGCAATTTGATAATACCTAGAATATCAAAGTCAACTGCGGGTGTAGAAGATTTTTCTTAATAAGATTTTTTATTAATCCAGTATAATCAAGGTTAATTTAGCCATATATGTCTAAAGTTATTATTCCATTGGTTTAAGTATAGGAAGAAAGATGCCTACGTGGCCAGGATGTACCACCAGATGAGAAAATATCTGGGGAGACCAACAAAAGGGCCTTTTCTCTTCATCAAAACAAGTAGGGGGCCCCATCTCTCTAGGGAAGAATCAAATTGTAAGCATACGGAAAATTGTGAAATATTTGGAATTCCCTGTAAACTGTATATAATGAGATGCCACCTAGCATTCGGGAGATCTTCTCGCAGAGAAACATCTCGGCTTTGTTTCTCTCTGAAATAAAGTCTATCTTCTGGAAACAAAAAACCCCAAGACTGAGTGTGATCCCTCAGATCCATGGCAGTAGACACGACACTACACGGGTGGCAGATCCTTTTCCTATTTAGCGCCCAAACTTTGGAATAACCTACCTAACATTGTTCGGGAGGGTAGACACACTCTTGCAGTTTAAGTCTAGATTAAAGGCCCCATCTCTTTAACCTGTCTTACAAATAGCACACTAATACGCTTCTAATATCCAAATCCGTTAAAGGATTTTTTAGGCTGCATTAATTAGGTAAACCGGAAAACTTCCCATAACACCCGATGTACTTGCTACATCATTTAGAAGAATGGCATCCACGCTAATATGAGTCTTCACCATAGCCACCAGATCCAGTCTGTATCCAAGTCAGAGGGGTCACTGCAGTCACCCAGATCCAGTACGTATCCCAGCCCAGATGGTGGATCAGCACCTAAAAATGGACCTCTACAGCCCTGAAAGACAGCGGAGACCAGGACAACTAGAGCTCCAGAGAGAGATTCCCCTGTAAAGACCTTGTCTCAGACGACCACTGGGACAAGACCACAGGAAAAAAGATGATTCTTCTGCACAATCTGACTTTGCTACAGCCTGGAATTGAACTGCTGGTTTTCGTCTGGTCAGAGGAGAACTGGCCCCCCGACTAAGCCTGGTTTCTGCCAAGGTTTTTTCTCCATTCTGTCACCGATGGAGTTTTGGTTCCTTGCCGCTGTCGCCTCTGGATTGCTTAGTTGGGGACACTTCATTTACAGCGATATCCTTGACTTGATTGCAAATTATTGCACAGATACGACTTAAACTGAAACTACGCTGCATGAGGACATCACTGAATTCAAATGATGAACTGCCTTTAACTGTCATTTTGCATTATTGACACACTGTTTCCTAATTAATGTTGTTCAGTTGCTTTGACGCAACTCTTTTTTGTTTAAAGCGCAATACAAATTAAAGGTGACTTGGACTTGACTTGTTAGGGTGTGTGCTTATGCGGTTGCTAGGGTAACCCTGGGTGGTTGCTAAGGTGTTGCTATGCAGTTTCTAGGATACCAGGGTGGTTGCTAAGGTTTTGCTATGCGGTTGCTAGGGTACCTGGGTATGGTTGCTAGGGTGTGCTTTGCAGTTGCTAAGGATACCCGGGGAGGGTTGCCAATGGAGTTGTTGGTGGTTGCTAGGTTACCTAGTGCAGTTGATAAGGTGTTTGAGATATGCGGTTGCTAGGGTGACCGAGGACATTAGCTAACGTGTTGCTATGCAGTTGCTAGGTTACCCAGGGTGGTTGCTAGGTGGTGGTTTGGGTCGTTGCTGGAGTGTTTGCTATGAACATAGATAGATAGATAGATAGTTAGATAGATAGATACATAGATAGATGAGATAGATGGGTTTGAATGGGGTTAGAAATAATAAATAGAAGGGAAGTCTGATTGAGTCTAATGGGCTTCAGTGTGTTGAGATTTGAATTTTGACAATTTGGAGTTTGACGGAATGTTCAGTGTTAAGTCTATGGGATTTTGTGTGATTTTTAATCTTCATTTTTATGGAAAAACTCTATGTCCAAACACTTAGAAAAAAGATATAGCAACACTCAATGAGATCAGTCTGAAGAGCTGGGCTGAGTTTGGAAGTCTGTAGAGTTAAAGCTCTAATAGGAGTTAGAGTCAGAAATTTTAGTTCTCAAAAAAAAGAAGCATAAAAAGTTTAAATTGCATTTCAGTAAGGTGACTTTTTCAAGCCAACTTAATAATAAAAAAAGTTTAAATAGCATTTCAGTAAGTTGGATTTCTCAAGCCAAATTAATAAATAAAAAGTTTAAATAGCATTTCAGTAGGTTGGCTTTCTCAAGCCAACTTGACTGGATAAAAAAAAGTTTGTCAAGACAATCTTTAAGTGGCTTGAGAAAGCCAGAGCAGAATGTTTGAAAAAGTAAAAAAGATTAAAAAGTTTAAGAAGTTTAAAAAGTTTTTGAGTTTGATGGTATTCAGTTTGAAATAATTTGAAGTTTAAAGTAGTTTTAAAGCTTGAACTAGAAAATGTTTTGAATGCAATACAGTCTGTCAGAGATAGATAGATAGACAGACAGATAGATAGATACATAGATAGATAGAAATGCAGCTGCTAGAATACCTGTGTGGTTGCTAAGGTGTTGCTATTCGCTTGCTAGGGTACTTGGGGGTGGTTACTAGACTGGTTGCTAGGGTAAACTGGGATGGTTGCTAGGGTGCTACTATGCAATTGTTACAGTACCTGGGGTCGTTGCTAAGGTGTTGCTATTCGCTTGCTTGGGTACTTGGTGTGTGGTTGCTAAGGTGTTATTATGTGGTTGCTTAGGTTCTTGGAGTGGTTGCTAAGATTTTGCTATGCGGTAGCTAGGGTACCCAGGATGGTTGCTAAGGTTGTTAGTACGCGGTAGCTAAGGTAATCGGGGTGGTTGCTAGGGTGTTGCTACATGGTTGATAAAGAACCCAAGTTGGTTTGCTAAGTTTTGCTATGTGCAATGCAGCTGCTAGAATACCTGTGTGGTTGCTAAGGTGTTGCTATGCGCTTTGCTAGGGTACTTTGGGTGGCTACTAGACTGGGTTGCTAGGGTTCCTGGGGTGGTTGCTAGGGTGTTGCTATTCGCTTGCTGGGGTACTTGGTGTGGTTGCTAAGGTGTTGTTATGTGGTTGCTTAGGTTCTTTGGGTGGTTGCTAAGATTTTGCTATGCGGTTAGCTAGGGTACCCAGGATGGTTGCTAAGGTGTTAGTACGTGGTATCTAAGGTAATCGGGGTGGTTGCTAGGGTGTTGCTACATGGTTGGTAAAGAACCCGAGTTGGTTGCTAGGGTTTGCTATGTGGTTGCTAAGGTGCTCGGTGGTGGTAGCTAGGGTACCCAGGATGGTTACTAAGGTGTAGTACGTGGGTAGCTAAGGTAATCAGGGTGGTTGCTAGGGTGTTGCTAAATGGTTAGTAAAGGACCCGAGTTGATTGCTAGGGTTTTAGCTATGTGGTTTGCTAAGGTACTCGGTGTGCTTGCTAGGGTGTTGTTTTGCTATGGTGTTGTGGTTTGCTAGGGAACCGGGTGATTGCTAAGGGTGTTGCTGTGCGTTGCTATGTGGTTGCTATGGTTACACTGTTGCAGTTGCTAAGGTGTTGCTATGCGGTTGCTAAGGTACATGGGGTGGTTGTTAGGGTGTTACTATGTGGTTGCTAAGATACTTGGGGTGGTTGATGATAGGGTACCCAGGATGGTTGTTTATGTGTATTGCTATGCGGTTGCTAGGGTACCCTGGGTGGTTTCTAGGGTGTTGCTATGGCGGTTGCTAGAGTTACCAGGGCAGTTGCTAAGGTTTTGCTATATGCGGTTGCTAGGGTACCTGGCATGGTTGCTAGGGTGTTGCTAAGGTACCCGGGGTGGTTGCCATCGTGTTGTTATGTGGTTGCTAGGTTACCTAATGCAGTTGATAAGGTGTTGATATGCGGTTGCTAGGGTGACCGAGGACGCTCCTAACGTGTTGCTATCCAGTTGCTAGGATACCCATGGTGGTTGCTAGGTTGGTTTGGATAGTTGCTGGAGTGATAGATGATACACAGATAGATATATAGATAGATAGATAGATAGATAGATAGATAGATAGATAGATAGATAGATAGATGATAGATAGATAGATAGATAGATCAGATGGTTTGACTGAGTTTGAATGGTTTAGAAATAATAAATAGAAGGGAAGCCTGATTGAGTCTAATGGGCTTCGGTTTGTTACATTTGAATTTTGACAGTTGGAGTTTGACGGAACGTTCAGTCCTGTGTGGGGTTTAATCTGTGAGTTAAAAAGGATACATTCTTAGTAGGATAATTGGAATTAAAGTAATATTTACTACATAATTTGGAGCCACCGCCAAAGTAAGTGGTTGCAAAGTTTGTTTAAATTATTAGTCATAGTATAAACCAACACCTGTGTTATTTGTTGTATTATTATTTATTTTAAACCAAACCCAGGGCCCCATCTTGTGTTATATTTACTAAATTGGGTTTAAAAAAACTGTCTCAATGTGTTGTGCGAATCCCGTGAAAGAGTAGATTTATCAGTACTCCCTTCTGAAGTCGTCCTATTGAGTGGAGAAATGCATGGATGATAACCTTTGCCGGTGAGGAAACTGAGACAAATGATCCTGATAGTTTCACAGAGAAATTGATTATTAAAAGAAGAGGGAAAGACTTGGGAGGATATTCAAGCTGTTAAAGCTTCTAACTTAACATTAGGAAATAGCCCTGAGTCTATCATTAGAGCGGTTGGGGAGCATTTAGAAAAAAACAGCAAGACCCCTTCCAGAGAGCAGTGCTTATCGACGTCTTCGAAACCCTGTCAGGTTGTAAGCCCTACTCCTGTAGGGGGAAGAAACTTTAGACAGTTGGAGCAATCAGGCAGACCAGACTCATGATAAAAAGTGTGACTGCTCAAACAAAGAAAAGCGGAGAAGGATGGTAGAAGAAGGATGGGTCCAGCTTTGGAGATTATTCAAGCTGTGAGAATGGCGAATCCAGATGCAAGTCCCATTGAATACATAGAGGCTTTAGAAAGTGCGTTTGGAACAGCTGAATCTGGGGAAGATCTGTATTTCACTTTTCGACTGCTGCATCAGAATCCTGGTGAGCTTTTATCTGTATTTTTTGAGAAGAGTGGAGCGATCTCTTACCAAGGGTTTTGCAGAAAGGAGGGTCTAGATTCCACATTAGCTGATAAAGCGCGCGTTGAGCAGCTCATCAGAGGGGCTACTGAATCAGATATTTTGCTGTTGCGGTTAAGACTGAGGGGAAGAGAAGAGCCATCCTTCTACCTTTTTGGAGCTCCTTAACAAAAATCCGTGAGGAGCAAGAACAGGATGTAGCTTGAGGTAAAAGTTCAGTGCGCCAGTGAAAAGACAGCATGTTGGAGCTGCACAGATCAGTCAAGATGTAAATTCAGAACAAACAGAACTTTCTGATTTACGCACTGAAATAAAGGATTTGCAGTTAATGGTAAGAGAGGTTGTCAACTCAAGGACCCTCTACACCAACTACTTTAGTATGTAGTAGCAGTATAACTATGCCAAAGAAACCAGCTAAAGCAGATCCGAATAGTGAAGTGCAAACTCTGAGAAAGCAAGTGAAGAGCTTCAGACTCAGTTGATCACTATGGCAGTAAAGTCTGCGAATGAGTTGAGAGAACCCAAGGCACAATCCGTTGACACTTCAGATATTTCATCTATACAATCAAGAAAAACCCGTCTTTTCAAGATACTGCTGACTTCTTTTGTTATCGTTGTGGTCAAGATGGACATATTGCTACCAGATGTAGTGCTGCGGAGAACCCAACTAAAGTAATGCAGAAGTTGCTTCATGTCTTGCGAAAGCTCAATGAAGAAAAGAAATCCACACAGAGTAAGTCAATGAGGAACTGTTATGTGAAAAGGAGCACAGTTGAAACCTTGAAGCTAGAATCTAACATTCCCAAAAGACTAGTAGGGCCGTCATCTACCATAGATATTAAGATTTGTGGTCATCCCTGTGAAGCCCTGCTTGATAGTGGTTCACAAGTCACAATTATCTTTGAGAAGTGGTACTTGAAACATTTGTCAGATGTACCAATTCATTCCAATTCAGTTGATGGCCTGGCTATATGGGGATTGAGTGAGTCAAGCTAACCCATACAAAGGATATGTTGTGGTAGATCTGAGTTATCCAAAGACCTAGGCATTTCAGGGGTCTTTATCAGTACTTGCCTTGGTATATCCAGAAGCTCGAAATTCAGACCAAGTCCAGTTATCTTTGGGACAACTGCCTAACTTGCACTTGCATTCTCAGACTTGCACTCTCAGACACTTGCGCTTCTGCTAGTGACATCACTAGAAGGGTCTGGCTGCAGACTTGCACTTGCATTCTCAGAATTGCACTCTCAGACACTTGCGCTTCCGCTAGTGACATCACAAACAGTCTTTTTTAATTTTTTATTTTGTTCTATTTGTTGATTACTTTTTGACTGAATCTCTCAACATTTTACAATAGTAGCCAGGTGTTGAAGACAAGAAAAAAGAAACTAAATTACGAAGTCACTTGCAATCGCCACTTGCACTCTCAGCTACCTGCGACTTCACTTGCAGTCAACACAAATCATGCGGGTTGCCAATGGAGACAAGACGCTGTGGTGATTAAACAATTAAAACTAATTTAGTACCGTAAAAGTAAAGCGTCCTGCAAGAAAAAGAGCAAGACCCGCAAATCTGCGGCCACAGAACAGCAGAATATGAAAACGCGATGCACAAAGTCAAGTCAAGTCAAGTCATCTTTATTTATATAGCGCTTTAAACAAAAAAGGATTGCGTCAAAGCAACTGAACAACAGTAATTAGGAAAACAGTGTCAATAATGCAAAATGACAGTTAAAGGCAGTTCATCATTGAATTCAGTGATGTCATCATGCAGCTCAGTTCAGTTTAAATAGTATCTGTGCAATAATTTGCAATAAAGTCAACGATATCGCTGTAAATGAAGTGTCCCCAACTAAGCAAGCCAGAGGCGACAGCGGCAAGGAACCAAAACTCCATCAGTGAGAGAATGGAAGAAAAAAACCTTGGGAGAAACCAGGCTCAGTTGGGGGGCCAGTTCTCCTCTGACCAGACGAAACCAGCAGTTCAATTCCAGGCTGCAGCAAAGTCAGATTGTGCAGAAGAATCATCTGTTTCCTGTGGTCTTGTCCCGGTGGTTGTCTGAAACAAGGTCTTTACAGGGGATCTGTCTCTGGGGCTCTAGTCCTGGTCTCCGAAAGTACTCCTTTTTCAATTTTACTCGAGTGAAAAGTGGTGGACGAAGTACACAAATCAAGTACTTGAGTAAAAGTACAGATACGTATAATAAAATAATACTCCAGTAAAAGTAAAAGTACTCCTTTTTCAATTTTACTCGAGTGAAAGTACAAAAGTACTAATTTTTTTATGTACTTAAGTAAAAAAGTACTGATAGATAGATTTATTTAGCAATTTTATATAGGCTACTTCATTTAATTTTATATTAGCACATATTTTTATAATTCTACTGCTCAAAATACCTGGAATTTTCCCAAAATAACCACTACAGGGAGTCAAGATATATTTTTGTTGTTGATATGGACTACGCTGACGAGAGTGATGTAGTAATGTTCAGTGTGAAGCTTACACTGTGATGTTAAAAAAACAGAGAAAACAGATTTGCGACCCTGGACCACAAAACCAGTCATAAGGGTCCATTTTTGCATCATCCGAAAGCTGAATAAATAAGCTGTTAGGAGGACAACATTTGTCTGAGATACAACTATTTGAAAATCTGGAATCTGAGGGAGCAAAAAAATCTAAATATTGAGAAAATTCATCTTTAAAGTTGTTCAAATGAAGTTCTTAGCAATGCATATTAATAATCAAAATTTAAGTTTTGATATATTTACGGTAGGAAATTTACAAAATATCTTAATGGAACATGATCTTGATCTTGAGCACGTGATATATTATAAGGAGTAACGATATGTTTTATGAATATGTAGTGAAGTAAAAAGTACGATGTCCACATACATGCAAATGTAAATTAAAAGTAAAATTTACTTAAAATAAAACTACTCCAGTAAAGAACAGATACTTGAAAACAAATACATTGTGTAAATGAATTAGTCTTCACTGTGTAAGTTATGTTATTTCAATTCTAGGTGCTAATCCACCATCTGGGCTGGATACATACTGGATCCGGGTGACTGCAGTGACCCTCTGACTTGGATACAGACTGGATCTGGTGGCTACGGTGACCTCGGAAATAAGAGAGAAACAGACTAATATGAGCGTAGATGCCATTCTTCTAACGATGTAGCAAGTACATCGGGTGTTTATGGGAAGTGTTCCCGGTTCCGGTTTACCTAATTAATGCAGCCTAAAAAATCCTTTAACAAATTTGGATATTAGAAGTGTATTAGTATGTTATGTGTAAGTCAGGTTAAAGAGATGGGTCTTTAATGTAGATTTAAACTGCAAGAGTGTGTCTGCCTCCCGAACAATGTTAGGTAGGTTATTCCAGAGTTTGGGCGCTAAATAGGAGAAGGATCTGCCACCCGCAGTTGACTTTGATATTCTAGGGATTATCAAATTCCCAGAGTTTTGAGAACGGAGCGGACGTGGAGGACTATAATGTAACAAGAGCTCATTCAAATACTGAGGTGCTAAACCATTCAGGGCTTTATAAGTAATAAGCAAGATTTTAAAATCTATACGATGTTTGATAGGGAGCCAGTGCAGTGTTGACAGGACCGGGCTAATATGATCATACTTCCTGGTTCTAGTAAGAACTCTAGCTGCTGCATTTTGGACTAACGGGAGTTTGTTTACTAAGCGTGCAGAACAACCACCCAATAGAGCATTACAATAGTCTAACCTTGAGGTCATAAACGCATGGATTAACATTTCTGCATTTGACATTGAGATTGTAGGCCCGTAATTTAGATATATTTTTGAGATGGAAAAATGCAGTTTTACAAATGCTAGAAACGTGGCTTTCTAAGGAAAGGTTGCTATCAAATAGCACACCTAGGTTCCTAACTGATGACGAAGAATTGACAGAGCAGCCATCAAGGCTTAGACAGTGTTCTAGGTCATTACATGCAGAGCTTTTAGGCCCTATAATTAACACCTCTGTCTTTTCAGAATTTAGCAGTAAGAAATTACTCGTCATCCAGTTTTTTTATATCGACTATGCATTCCGTTAGTTTTCAAATTGGTATGTTTCGCCAGGCCGCGAAGAAAGATAGAGCTGAGTATCATCAGCATAACAGTGAAAGCTAACACCGTGTTTCCTGATGATATCTCCCAAGGGTAAACATGTAAAGCGTGAAGAGTAACGGCCCTAGTACTGAGCCTTGCGGTACTCCATACTGCACTTGTGAACGATATGATACCTCTTCATTCACTGCTACGAATTGATGGCGGTCATATAAGTACGATTTAAACCATGCTAATGCACTTCCATTAATGCCAACAAAGTGTTCTAGTCTATGCAAAAGAATAGTGTGGTCAATAGTGTCGAACGCAGCACTAAGATCCAATAGCACTAATAGAGAGATACAACCACGATCAGATGATAAGAGCAGGTTATTTGTAACTCTAAGGAGAGCAGTCTCAGTACTATGATACGATCTAAATCCTGACTGGAAATCCTCACAGATGCCATTTTTCTCTAAGAAGGAATATAATTTTGAGGATACTACCTTTTCTAGTATCTTTGAAAGAAAAGGGAGATTCGAGATCGGTCTATAATTAACTAGTTCTTTGGGGTCAAGTTGTGGTTTTTTGATGAGAGGCTTAATAACAGCCAGTTTGAAGGATTTTGGGACATACCCTAATAACAATGAGGAATTAATAATAGTTAGAAGAGGATCTATAACTTCTGGAAGCACCTCTTTTAGGAGCTTAGATGGAATAGGGTCTAACATACATGTTGTTGGTTTAGATGATTTAACAAGTTTATACAATTCTTCCTCTGCTATAGTAGAGAATGAGTGGAACTGTTCCTCAGGGGATCTATAGTGCCACTGTCTGATGTGATACTGTAGCTGACGGCTGCATGGTTACAATTTTATCTCTAATAGTATCGACTTTAGAAGTAAAGTAGGTTCATAAAGTCATTACTGCTGTGATGTTGAGCAATGTCAACACTTGTTGATGCTTTATTTTTCGTTAATTTAGCCACTGTATTGAATAAAATACCTGGGATTACGTTTGTAAAACAGACGAAAAGTAATCAGATTTAGCAGTTTTTAATGCTTTTCTGTAAGATAGGTTACTTTCCCTCCAAGCAGTACGAAATAGTAATTCTAGTTTTGTTTTCCTCCAGCTGCGCTCCATTTTCCAGGCTGCTCTCTTTAGGGTGCGAGTGTGGCTCATTACACCACGGTGTCAGACTCTTTTCCTTAACCTTCCTTAAGCGTAAAGGAGCAACTGTATTTAAAATGCTAGAAAAAGAGAGAGAGTCCATAGTTTTCTGTTACATCATCAAGTTGTTCTGAGGTTTTGGATATGCTAAGGAATTGGGAAACATCAGGAAGATTACTTACAAAGCAGTCTTTTGTGGTAGAAGTGATGGTTCTACCATACTTGTAACAAGAAGTGGAATTTACAGTTTTAGCTATATGAAGTTTGCACAAAAACTAAATAATGATCTGAGATATCATCGCTTGGCTGCATAATTTCAACACCATCAACATCAATTCCATGTGACAGTACTAAATCTAGAGTATGATTTCGACAATGAGTAGGTCCTGAGACGTGTTGTCTAACCCCAATAGAGTTCAGAATGTCTATAAATGCTTATCCCAATGCATCTTTTTCATTATCAACATGGATATTAAATTCACCAACAATAAAACCTTTATCTGCAGCCATCACTAACTCAGATGTTAAATCAGCAAACTCTTTTAATAAAGTCTGTATGGTGCCCTGGTGGCCTGTATACAGTAGCCAGTACAAACATCACAGGGGATTTATCATTAACATTTGGTCTCTGGATAATGTTATATGAAGCACCAATACTTCAAACGAGTTATACTTGAAGCCTGCCCTCTGAGAAATCCTGAAAACACTGTTATAAATTGAAGCAAACACCTCCCCCTTTACCTTTTGGACGTGGCTCATGTTTATAACAGTAATCTGGGGGTGTAGACTCATTTAAAATAATATAATCATCAGGTCTTAGCCAGGTTTCTGTCAGAGTGCATCTAGATTATGATCAGGGATCATATCATTTACAAAAAGTGCTTTCGTAGAAAAGGACCTGATATTCAATAAGCCAAGCTTTATCATTTGTTTATCCGTATTGCATCTGTTTTTAATTTGTTGAACCTCAATTAAATTGTTTCTCTTAATTTGGTTTGGACTTTTTTTGTATTTTCTATCCCGGGGAACAGACACAGTCTCTATAGTGTGATATCTAGGTGAAAGATTCTCTATGTGCTGAGAATTAACTGACTTCTGTGACTGGAGGCGGCTAGCAGACGGTCGGTTTAGCCAGTCTGTCTGCTTCCTGACCTGGGCCCCAGTTAGTCAAGTACAAACTCTAAGACTATGTGTGCCATATTTCTAGAAAGAAGAGCGGCCCACCACCCCAGGAGGGATGAAGACCATCTCTTTTCAACAGGTCAGGTCTGCCCCAAAAGCTTGTCCAATTGTCTATGAAACCTATGTTATTCTGCGGGCCACCACTTAGACATCCAGCCATTGAGTGATGACAATCTGCTATGTATCCCATCACCACGGTAAGCAGGGAGGGGACCAGAGCATATTACAGTGTCTGACATCATGCTTGCAAGTTCACACACCTCTTTAATGTATTTTTAGTGATCTCCGACTGGCGAAGTCGAACATCATTAGCACCGGCGTGAATAATAATCTTACTGTATTTACGTTTAGCATTAGCCAGCACTTAAATTTGCTAAGATGTCAGGCGTTCTGGCTCCCGGTAAACATTGGACTATGGTGGCTGGTGTCTCTATTTTCACATTCCGTACAATAGAATCGCCAATAACTACAGCACTTTCATCAGGTTCCTCAGTGGGTGCATCACTGAGTGGGGAGAACCTGTTTAATGTTTGATCGGAAACAGAAGAGTGGTGTTTAGACCCACAAACTATGCTGCCTCACTGTCACCCAGTTGCCCTGCTGCAGAGGCGCTGTTATCGAAACTGAACAATGTACAGGACTCCCTGAGCTAGACGCATCCAAAGCCATATCTAGAGCCCTCACATTCTTACTGTCCTCAATTAAAGTTTGGATGCGTGTCTCTAATTCTGAAATCTTCTCTGTCAGTCTAACTATTTCCCTGCATTTATCACATGTGAATCCCTCATCACCGACAGAGATAGATAAACTATACATGTGGCAAGCAGTGCAAATAACAATAGCAGGAGAAGCCATTACTCAATGTCTCTTGTTAAGTGTTTAATTTCCTCCCGTAGAAAAAAACAAACACTTAATATGGCTTAATGTATTAAGATAGGCCTACATAAATTGAAATTAAAAGATCAAATTCAATATATAGTTATTATTTAATTTACTACAAGGCAAGCAGATGGCCATAAAAAACACAATGCGCAAACTTTCACTTGTCCTCCAATTCAGCAAAACGCTTAATGTGGCATAATAATGGACTATAAAGACAATTCAGGAGCCTATATGTCGTTTTCTGATGACTTAAAGTATACACAGACCAACAAATATATGTCTGTATATATGCATTATGAAATGCATTAAGTGATATTAAAAGCATCAATGCATTATGCGTTAATGTTAAACATTTTCCTCCCATAGAAAATCATTATAAATAAAACACGTAATGTAACGTTAATGGACAAAGACAATGATATAAAAGAGCTGTAGACAGTTATTCTATATGGAAAAACGCTTAACGCGAAACTTTGCGTGTTGCATTATTCTGGGCTCACCTGCTTGCCTGTACATATTAGTTATGCATATTTTAATTATTATTATTATTTTTTTCACTTTTAGAATAATGAAGAGGAGCATATTGAGTTTGGTCTTTATCATCTTAGTCTATTATTATGCTACATTATGCCATGTTTTGCGCATGTTTTGCAATGTCTTATAAATTATTCATTATACTAATAAACTATATTGAATTTGATATTTTAATAGCATCCTAATACATTAAACCATATTAAGTGTTTGTTTTTTCTACGGGAGGAAAAACGCTCAGGGAAAGACTTTGCGCACTGCATTCATATTCTGCTGTTTTGTGGTCGTGGATTTTGCGGGTCTTGTCTTTTTCTTGCAGGAGGCTGTACGTTACGGTACTAAATTAGTTTTAATCATTTAACCACCACAGCATCTTGTCTCCATTGGCAACATGCATGATTTGTGTCGACTGCAAGTGACGTCGCAGGTAGCTGAGAGTGCAAGTGGCGATTGCAAGCGACTTTGTAATTTAGTTTATTTTTTCTTGTCTTCAACACCTGGCTGCTGTTGTAAAATGTTGAGAGATTCAAACAAAAAAATAATAATTAAATAGAACAAAATATAAAATAAAGACTGTTAGTGATGTCACTAGCGGAAGCGCAAGTGTCTGAGAGTGCAAGTCTGAGAGTGCAAGTGCAATTCTGCAGCCAGACCCTCTTGGCTCAGTGTCTTAAGCTACAGTCCCTAATTTCACAAGCCCTTCTTAAACAGAAACAAACTGTCTGTTGTCAAAGATGAGTCTGTTAGACAGGTGAAATGGTTAGGCCCGGGTCCACTCACTATGGGTCCTAGGGAAGAGTGTTTGGCTACCTGCAAAGTAGAGACATTTTCGCAGACAGAAAAAGATATCCTACTTGTTGAGGCACCTAGCTCTCCTGCATTGCCAGCTGGTATGTTAATACAGTCTTTTTTACTCCCTTCTTCCCGGGTGGATGAGAAAAGGTCATATTCAAGAGCTAATGGCAGCTGGCATTGTTAAGGAATCTCGCAGTCCATATGCCTCTCCTATTGTGTCAGCACGAAATAAAAAGGGCAGTGTTCGTATGTGCATGGATTATCGCACGTTAAACAAGCGTTACCATTCCTGATCAGTATACGATTCCCCGCATCGAGGAAGCCCAAGAGTGCTTATCAGGAAGTAAATGGTTCACTGTCCTTGACCTCTGAAATGGATACTACCAAATAGCAATGGCAGAAGAAGACAAGGAGAAGACAGCTTTTATATGTCCCCTTGGGTTTTACCAATTTGAGCGTATGCCACAAGGTATTACAGGGGGCCCCTGCTATGTTTCAGAGGCGTATGGAGAAAGCCATGGGAGATATGCATCTTCTTATAGTCATTGTCTATTTGGATGACATAATTGTTTTCGTTAAGAGCTTGGAAGAACACGAAGAAAGAACGTCTTCTAAAGGTTCTTGACCGTCTGGAGGAGGTTGGCTTGAAGATTTCCATAGACAAATGTCAGTTTTGTGTCTTTCTCAAATGAAGTATGTAGGGCATATTGTGTCGGAGGCTGGCATTGCCACAGATCCAGAAAAGGTTGAGGCGGTAAAAACACTGGAAGCAGCCCACTGGAAGCAGCCCACTGATCTTAAATCTTTAAGATCCTTTCTTGGGTTTTGTGGCTATTACCGCAGATTCATTGCCAATTACTCTGCTATAGTGAGACCGTTAACAGCGCTTACCAAAGGTTACCCACTGTCACGGTTGGTAAACCGTGATCTCTGGGTGTTTGCACTTTGTGGTGAAGTCTGTGTGTTTCGCGTCTGCACTGATTAGTTAGTGGGCGTCTCCGTTAATTGTCATCAGCAGCAGCTGTCACTCATTACTCATTCCCTATATATTGGCTTGTCTCACGTCTTGTGTTTGTGAGATCGTTGTTTAATGTCGCTTACCGTGTTTGTTTGGCTTCAGTGTTGTCTGCGTTTGGAGGTTCGTGTTTTCCCGGAAACCTCATCCACTCTACGCACTTCCACTCAGCCACAAAATACTTACCTTCGGCTCTATTCCCCGCAGTTCCTGTGCCATCCTCTCCTGCTGCCTTCTCACCTTCATCATCCGGATTCCTCACCACCTCACCACCATCTTGGATTGTTGTCTTCCCAGCATCATTGTCTTTTTCCTGTTTGTTTATTTATTTTCATTAAATCGTCTAACTAGCTATTGTTTCCAGTCCTTCCTTCACCCCACCGTCACAGAACGATCTCACCCATATGGAAGCAGCGAGCACCAACACCCTCACGGACTTTATGCACCACAGTGTGAAACGAATGGATCAGCAGCAGGAGAGCATCTCGAACACCGGACGCGCTGTCCAAGCGCTGGTGGCACAGGTGTCCGAGCTCACCCAGCAGATCCATCAGCTCACCTCTCCCACTGCGCCCATCGCACCGCCTGCACCGCCTGCACCGCCCGTCCCCCGGGAGAGACCCCCCAGGATCATTTCCGGCCAGAGCTGCAGCTTCCGGCGCCTGAAAGCTACTCCGGTGTGAGCCAGCCTTTTGCAGAACTTTCTTGAATAAATGTGTTCTATGCATTTCGCTATGCAGCCCCGCACCTTCACCACCGAGGAATCCAAAGTGGCATTTACGCTCACGTTACTGTCGGGCAAGGCCGCCCTATGGGGGATGGCGGTGTGTGAAAAAATCAACATCCGTGTTGTGCCTCATTCCACGCCCTCTCGGAGGAAATGAGGAGGGTATTCGATCGAGCCGCGGCCGGCAGGGAGGCCGCTCACAAGCTCTCAGAACTTCGTCAAGGCACTATCACTGTCACGGATTACTCCATCGAATTCTGTACCCTGGTGGCCGCGTGCCAGTGGAACGAGGCCGCGCAGTGGGATCGATTCCTGCATGGGTTATCCGACCGTGTTCAAAAGGAGATCCTCGAGCTCCCCCCCACACTTAACGGATTAATCGACTTGGCCTTACGAGTTGATGCCCGGATTAACCGCCTGGGTCGCCAGCCTAGTCCAACGCGTCATACCATCTCTTCAGCTAGGGGGCGCTCGAGTCGAGAGAACGCGGTCAGTCCCGTCGACGACCACGAGCCCATGCAGGTGGGTAGAGCTTGGCTGTCCCGGAGGGAGAGGGAACGGCGGAGATCCCAAGGACTATGTTTATACTGTGGAGGCTCAGAACACAACATCTACTCATGCCCGGTAAAAGAGCCAGCCCGGTAGTAAACTTGAGGCTACTATCGGGTGGGATCTCCGCTGGGAAAGTCCTCAACACCATCATCGACCCTCCTTCCGGTGAAACTGCGGTGGAAGAATCACTCTCACGAATGTCACGCCCTTCTGGACTCCGGAGCCGAAGGTAATTTCATTGATTCTTCCCTTGCACATCACCTGAACATTCCTGTCCTACCTGTGTCTCTCCCCATCCATGTCACCGCACTCAACGGCCAGGAACTGCCTCACGTCACACACCACACATAACCCATCACACTACTCACTTCTGGAAATCATCGCGAAACCATATCCCTCATTTCTCATGGACTCCCCTGTTGCTCCCATTGTGTTAGGTCACCCCTGGTTAACTAAACATAATCCATGAGTGGAGTGGGGTTGCAACACAGTCACATTGTGGAGTGAAAGTTGTCATGAGTCTTGTCTGGTTTTTGCCTGTCCTGTTGTCCCTATTTCTGTCTTTCAGAAGGAGAACATGGTTTTGCCAAATGTGCCCGTAGAGTATCTGGACCTGAAGGAAATGTTCAGTAAGTCCCGTGCTGCTTCTCTTCCTCCGCATCGTCCCTACGACTGTGCCATAGATTTAGTGTCAGGTAAGTCTCCACCTAAGGGCAAGTTATACTCTCTTTATATTCCTGAGAGGGAGGCCATGGAGAAATACATTTCTGATTCCTTAGCATCTGGGTTCATCCGCCCTTCCTCTTCTCCAGCGGGGGGCGGGATTCTTTTTTGTGGGTAAGAAGGATGGTTCTCTGCAACCTTGCATTGATTATCGAGAGCTGAACAACATCACGATAAAGAACAGCTATCCTTTACCACTCATGTCTTCAGCTTTTGAGAGGTTACAGGGAGCATCCGTATTCACAAAATTGGATTTACGTAATGCTTATCATTTGGTCTGCATCAGGAAGGGGGATGAATGGAAAACCACCTTTAATACCCCTAGAGGGCACTTTGAATACTTGGTGATGCCGTTCGGGCTCTCCAACTCGCCCGGGGTTTTCCAAGCACTCGTTAATGAAGTGTTGAGAGATATGGTAGATCAGTTTATATATGTTTACCTGGATGACATACTGATTTTTTTCTTCATCTTTCCAGGAACACGTTCAACACGTCAGACGAGTGCTCCAGAGGTTACTTGAGAATGGTCTTTTTGTCAAGGCGGAGAAATCCGTATTCCATCCACAGTCTGTTCCCTTCCTAGGATATATCGTCTCGTCCGAGGGAATACGTATGGACCCTGACAAGGTTAAGGCTGTGATAGATTGGCCATCTCCAGATTCCCGTAAGGCCCTACAGCGGTTTCTGGGGTTCGCCAATTTCTATCGGCGTTTCATTCGCAATTTCAGACACCTAGCCTCACCTCTGACAGCCTTGACCTCTCCCAGTACTCCGTTCAGGTGGTCGGACGCAGCTGAGACTGCGTTCGCTAACCTCAAAAGCCGCTTCATTTCGGCTCCCATCCTGGTGGCACCTGATCCCACACGGCAGTTCATGGTGGAGGTCGACGCGTCAGAGGTGGGGGTAGGAGCAGTGTTGTCCCAACGCACTGCTTCGGACGATAAGGTACATCCTTGCGCGTTTTTCTCTCATCGATTATCTCCTGCTGAACGTAATTATGACATTGGCAATAGAGAGTTGTTGGCTGTCAAATTAGCGTTAGAGGAGTGGCGTCACTGGCTGGAAGGTTCAGGGGTACCTTTTATTGTTTGGACCGATCATAAGAATTTAGAGTACATTAGAACTGCCAAAAGACTCAATTCCAGGCAGGCTCGGTGGGCACTTTTTTTCGGTCGCTTTGAGTTTACTTTATCGTACCGCCCGGGTTCCAAGAATGTCAAGCCCGATTCTTTATCACGTCTTTTTGATCCCTCCGCCCGCCCGGTAACTCCCGAGTGTATTTTACCTGAGAAGTTAGTGGTCTCAGCACTCGTATGGGAGGTCGAGTCGAAGGTCAAGACGGCCTTACAAGGGGTAACGCCTCCGTCCTGTTGTCCACCGAACCGTTTTTTTGTGCCGGAGGAGTTAAGGTCCGAACTTGTCCGGTGGGGTCATTGTTCCAACATGGCTTGTCATCCAGGGATAAGTAGAACTAATGGGTTGGTTAGACAACGATTCTGGTGGCCACGTATGGCTCATGACGTCCGCGATTTTGTTTTGGCTTGCTCAGTTTGCGCCAGTGGTAAGTCATCTAACCGGCCTCCTGATGGGCTTCTTCAAACCACTGTCTGTCCCTTCGAGACCCTGGTCCCACATCGCACTAGATTTTGTTACCGCCCTCCCGCCCTCTAATGGCATGGCGGTGGTTTTTTTGACCGTAGTGGACCGGTTCTCGAAGGTGGCACATTTCATTCCCTTGCCCAAAATACCTACAGCCAAGGAGACAGCGGTCACTGTCCTAGATCACGTCTTTCGGCTTCATGGCCTCCCGGTAGACGTGGTTTCTGACAGGGGATCTCAATTCATATCCAAATTTTTGGAAAGAGTTTTTGTAAATTGCTAGGAGCGTCAGTTAGCTTGTCTTCGGGTTATCATCATCCAAAGTAACGGACAGTCTGAGCGAGCCAACCAAGATTTAGAGAGGACGTTGCGATGTTTGGTTTCCAAGAATCCTTCTTCCTGAAGTCAACAACTCTCTATGGTGGAGTACGCCCACAATTCGTTGCCAGTGTCAGCTACGGGCCTTTCCTCCGTTTCAGTGCAGTTTAGGGTACCAGCCACCAGTTTTTCCCAGTTTGGAATCTGAAGTCGCGGTCCCCTCCGCTCACGCGTTTGCCCAGAGGTGCCACCGCACCTGGACCAGAGCCCGCGAGACTCTGCTCCGGGATGAGGGAGCGCACTAAGGCCAAGGCCGTTCGCCACCGGTCAAAGCCTCCTGTTTACGTCGTGGGTCAAAAGGTGTGGCTTTCTACCAGTAACATTCCTCTGCGTTCTGTTTCTAATACATTAGCTCCCAAATTTATTGGCCCATTTACTATCACCAAGAGCATTAGTCCAGGGACTTGTCCGCCTCAAACTACCTCCAGCGTATAGGAGGATACACCCCGCCTTTCATGTGTCCAAAATTAAACCCGTGTTTTATGCATGTATTAATCCGCCTACTCCGGTTACCCGCCGCGTCTCGTAGATGGGGAACCGACTTGGTTAACGATTTGGTTAATCGTATTCTGGACTCGAGACGGAGTGGACGCGGACTCCAGTACCTGGTGGACTGGGAAGGTTATGGTCCGGAGGAGAGGAGTTGGGTACCTGCTAGGGACATATTGGATCACTCCCTTATTGATGAATACAGTCAGCAGGTAGGCCCTTCTGGGAACTCCAAGAGGATCTCTCAGAGGTGGGGGGTACTGTCACAGTTGGTTAACCGTGATCTCTGGGTGTTTGCACTTTGTGGTGAAGTCTGTGTGTTTCGCGTCTGCACTGATTAGTTAGTGGGCGTCTCCGTTAATTGTCATCAGCAGCAGCTGTCACTCATTACTCATTCCCTATATATTGGCTTGTCTCACGTCTGTTGTTCGTGAGATCGTTGTTTAATGTCGCTTACCCTGTTTTGTTTGTCTTCAGTGTTGTCTGCGTTTGGAGGTTCGTGTTTTCCTGGAACCTCATCCACTCTACGCACTTCCACTCAGCCACAAATACTTACCTTCAGCTCTATTCCCCGCAGTTCCTGTGCCATCCTCTCCTGCTGCCTTCTCACCGTCATCATCCGGTTTCCTCACCACCTCACCACCATCTTGGATTGTTGTCTTCCCAGCATCATTGTCTTTTTCCTGTTTGTTTATTTATTTTCATTAAATCATCTAACTCGCTTTTGTTTCCAGTCCTTCCTTCACCCCAACGTCACACCCACACAACGTAACAGAAAACCAGTGACCAACAAGTTAACAGGTTACTTTAAGGAGTCTGAGCCTTTTGGTGAAAGGTGGGATCAAGCATGCTCTGAGGCATTTAATAGGATACTCCACTGTTTGACTAATGCTCCTGTTCTAGCTTTCGCTGACCCAAACAAACCCTATATACTACATGTTGATGCGAGCAGAAATGGACTGGGAGCAGTGTTAAATCAAGAACATCCAGAAGGTTTGAGATCGGTAGCTTTTGCCAGTAAGAAGCTAAGTCTTTCGGAGCAACGGTATCCTGTCCATCAGTTAGAGTTCTTGGCACTTAAATGGTCTGTGGTAGATAAATTCCATGATTTCCTCTATGGCGCCAGATTCACGGTAAGAACAGATAACAACCCTTTGATTTATGTTCTCACAACAACAAAACTAAATGCCACATCGTTGGCTTGCTGTTCTGGCAACATATGATTTCACCATCCAATACTGTCTGGGACGGCAAAACATTGATGCTGATCTTTTGTCCAGAAAATGTTCCACTGAGTCACTGGAGGAGTAGAAAGAAATTCCTTTGTCAGGGATTAAAGCTGTGTGTCAGCAAGTCAATCTGTTGCAGTCATCTGAAGGTTCCTCACGAATGGTAGACCAGCTGTGAGTGTCATCCACCATTTATACCAGATGCATATGCATTTCCCCACCCATCTGGAGTCGGGTTCTCTTGAGTATATAACACCTCTACAGTTGAAGAAAGCCCAAGATCTTGATCCTCTCATAAACCCAGTGAAGAGAGAAATAGAATCCGGCGAACTAACTACGTTAAGTACAAGCAGTGCTCCTCACTTGTTTCTTCTGCGGTCTTCGTGAACGTGCAAAGTTGGTAATGCTGGATGGTCTGCTACATAGAGTGACACAAAAGTCCCCAGGAAAAGTAATCAAGCAGCTTGTCTTACCTAAAAAATACCAAACCTATGGTGTTAAGATCTCTTCATGATGAATCCGGCCATCTTGGAGTCGAGAGGACTATTGATCTTGTCAAAGACTGGTTTTACTGGCCTAAAATGAGCTCGGAGATCGAACAATACATTAAAAACTGTGGAAGGTGTATTTCCTGGAAGTCATTATCACAGAAATCTCCACTGAATCAGATCACAAGCAATGGTCCTTTAGATCTTGTGTGCATTGATTTCTTGTCCCTAGAATCTGATGCTAAGGGAATAGGCAATGTGTTGGTGGTAACTGATCATTTCACTCGCTACGCCCAGGCTTTCCCAACAACAGACCAAAAAGCCATCACTGTAGCCAAGGTATTGTGTGAAAAAATACTTTGTGCGTTATGGTTTACCAGCCAGAATAACATTCCAACCAGGGCACTGATTTTGAGAGTAGATTAATCAAGGAGATATTGTCAATGCTAGGAGTTAGAAAGTCTCATACAACACCTTATCATCCCCGGGGAGATCCCCAACCTAAGCGATTTAATCATACTCTTTTATCAATGCTTGGAACCCTTGACACTTCCCAGAAGCAGAAAAATGGAGTCAATACATCAGTCATCTGGTACATGCATATAATTGCACGAAAAATGATGCAACTGGCTACTCCCCTTACTTCCTCATGTTTGGTAGGGAAGCTCGTTTGCCAGTAGATATCTGTTTTGGTACCTCACCTAATGATGAAAATGAGATCCAATATCAGAGGTACGTAAGTGAGATGAGAAGAGATTTAAAGAAAGAGTATGAACTTGCGTCTGATGCAAACCTTTCTCTGTAAGCGAAAGTTGGTTCTTGCAATGTTAAGACTAAAGCTTGCCCACTTCAAAGACGTCTCTGAAACATGAAATAAAATGTTATTTGCAATGCAGAAAGACAGCTTTCAATGTGTTAGTAGTTCTATGCTCATGAAGTAATGTTAAAGCTTCAAAGCACAGGAGGCTTAGTTTAGTGCTTCTGTGAACAGTATGTTAGTGCAACTAAGCATATGAAGAGAATGCAAGCCCAAATATGCTGAAAACCTTCTTTCTCTGTAAGAGAAAGTTGATTCCTGCAATGTTAAGACTAAAGCTTGCCCACTTCAAAGATGTCTCTGAAACATGAAATAAAATGTTATTTGCAATGCAGAAAATGATCTTTTCATACACGTGAGTTAATAAAATTACATTTGTGTTTTTATGTGAGTGTGACTCTAGAAGCTATGACTGTAAACATTCACGAGTACAACTCTGATTTCTACGACTACGAATTCTTCACTATGAAGACAAATTCAAGTTTGTGGGTACGAGTAAAGAACAGTTGAAGTGACGTCACTGCCGTCCCAGGGCAGGTAATCGAACCTCGATTCCATCTAACGCGCATGCGTCAAAGGTGAAAGATGGCTAACAACAGACCTGATGCTGCTAGCCTAGGCTCAGCGTCACAGGTAATTTAGGCACAAATGTTTAAAAATACGAATATGAATGCTTAAAGTTGTGTATACATCTTTTTGAAAGTGATCTTACACCATACAAGCCCACATATGCTAAAAAACCTTCTTTCTCTGTAAGAGAAAGTTGGTTTGTGCATTTTTAAGACTAATGCTTGCCCACTTGAATGATGTTTCTAATACATGAAATGAAATGTTATTTGCAATGCAGAAAGACAGATTTCAATGTGTTAGGAGTTTTATGCTCGTGAAGTAATGTTAGTGCAACTAAGCAAATGAAGAGAATGCAAGCAAAACATATGCTTAAACCTTCTTTCTCTGTAAGAGAAAGTTGCTTTATGCAATATTAAGACTAAAGTTTGCCCACTTCAAAGATGTCTCTGAAACATGAAATAAAATGTTATTTGCAATGCAGAAAGACAGCTTTTAATGTGTTATGAGTTGTATGCTCATGTAATGATGTTTTTGCCTTTTTTAGGGATGTGTTACCTGTTTGTTTATTGGTCCCATCATGGATTTACTCCCTTAACAATCAGTCAGATCAACTTTCACCTCCACTTGGTCCAAGTTAGTATCTTTCCTGCCATTCACCATCAATCTGCTGCATAAATGAAATTTTTAATGGTTTGTTTGTGTGACTTTCAGAAGCTTGGCTATGCTCCTCCACACAAAACCATGACTCCAGAAACACCAGGAACAGAAATGCCAGAAACAGTCATGTGCACAATTCAGGTGATACAGGCCAATATATATATATTTTTTTTTAACGGTGTGGTACTTTGATGTCATAAGCTTCGAACACAGCTTAACCAATCATAATAAAGGACTGTAACTGTCTGTTTTATATTTGTCTACTACAACATTCATTTCTTAAATACAAAGTGCAGCAGAACCATCCATCATTCATTTATAGTTTTAGCTGACTGTACCTAAGCCTTACTGCTTCCCCCTTTTAATAACTCTGTACCTCTGGTTTGAAATATGTGTAATTATTTAAAGAAAGTATTTTTGTCATAAAACTTGTTGGTCTACTAAAAGACTTTTGTTATTTAACTGTTGAATTTCTTCGAATTGCTATTGAGTAAAATTCCTCTTCTTGTCAACCACCAATTCAGTATCCTGTGGAGCTTGGACAGTTCACTGCATTTGGTCTTTCTTCTCTGAGAAATTTTCATAGTTATTTTTTATGCATTCTAGCTAAACAGTTATACATAATAGTAAGAAAATATATGTTGCTGTATAAGTAGTTCCCTTTCTATACAGTTCACTTTGCATTACGTCAGTGCCAGACACTATGGAAAAACTCTTGTTTTCTCTGATACTGGAGCCTATTGGTTCACATCTGTGGAAATCACAGATCAGTGGCGCTCAAGCGACATCTCAGCAATCCCCTCTGCTGGGCCCCCTCTCCCTCATTACACTTGTTATCCTGGCGCCATAAACAAGTGAAATGAGGGAGTCATACGTCACCAACGGCCATGCGCCTTCTACCATTCACACCATGGCAGTACACAGAGTGTTTCAAGCTATTGGTCTGTGATTTTCACAGACATAAATCATTAGGCTTCAGTATAGGTAAAAAAAAGGACGCAATGATCGTTAGCTGGCCATTTGTATTGGTTTTGTACTGCATACTGGCCAATGCACAGTTCACCAATCAGCCATTCATTTATAATACAAACAGAAGTCTCCAATGGAGTCTGTATCTCAAGTCAATAATTTTAATGCTTTTTTCTTTTGCTCACATTGCTTTCTGGACAGTCTACTTCTCGGGACTTCTTATAGGACATTAGTCCATTCACGCCGAATATAGGTTGTATTATCCCATTTCACTCATAGACTAAATGAATCAGTTTAACAAACAAAATTAATTGTGAAATGTTTTGTTGTTGATAGCTTACAGTAGCCAGTGGTGCTCTGTGTTTTTTTTTAATCCCCTGTACCTTCATGAACACGGCGATGATTGGCTCACTCGTTCTTCAGCCGGTTACACATCTCATTAACAGACCAATCAGCTTGAAGAAAGAAAAACGCTTAAGTACAACAAGAGGATGAGAAGGGAGAGGACTGAAACAAAGGCCGACCTCACTTGGCGATGAGAGTTTCTAGCAGTATTGATCGTGACAGAGGTAGTGGTTGACACTTTTTTGCTTTAGCTTCATTTGGTTTAATTTCAGCTGACCACAAATTATATTTATAGTCGTTCCTTCATTCATCATTTTAAATTTCAGTAGAACATATATATACAATTCTTGGGAACATGCATAACATCCTGTTTACTGCAGTGTCTTGTTTATATCCAGGCAACCAGGCCTTAAAGGAATAGTATACCATCATAATACAGGTGCTGGTCATATAATTAGAATATCATCAAAAAGTTGATTTATTTCACTAATTCCATTCAAAAAGTGAAACTTGTATATTATATTTATTCATTACACACAGACTGATATATTTCAAATTGTTGTTTCTTTTCATTTTGGATGATTATAACTGACAACTGAGGAAAATCCCAAATTCGGTATCTCAGAAAATTTGAATTTTACTTAAGACCAATACAAAGAAAGGATTTTTAGAAATCTTGGCCAACTAAAAAGTTTGAACATGAAAAGTATGAGCATGTACAGCACTCAATACTTAGTTGGGGCTTCTTTTGCCTGAATTACTGCAGCAATGCGGCGTGGCATGGAGTCGATCAGTCTGTGGCACTGCTCAGGTGTTATGAGAGCCCAGGTTGCTCTGATAGTGGCATTCAGCTCTTTTCTGCATTCTTGGGTCTGGCATATCGCATCTTCCTCTTCACAATACCCCATAAATTTTATATGGGGTTAAGGTCAGGCGAGTTTGCTGGCCAATTAAGAACAGGGATACCATGGTCCTTAAACCAGGTACTGGTAGCTTTGGCACTGTGTGCAGGTGCCAAGTCCTGTTGGAAAATGAAATCTGCATCTCCATAAAGTTGGTCAGCAGCAGGAAGCATCAAGTGCTCTAAAACTTCCTGGTATACGGCTGCGTTGACTTGGACCTCAGAAAACACAGTGGACCAACACCAGCAGAAAACATGGCACCCCAAACCATCACTGACTGTGAAAACTTTACACTGGACCTCAAGCAACGTGGATTGTGTGCCTCTCTTCTCTTTCTCCAGACTCTGGGACCCTGATATCCAAAGGAAATGCAAAATTTACTTTCATCAGAGAACTTTGGACCACTCAGCAGCAGTCCCTAATCGAGACGCTTCTGACGCTGTCTGTTGTTCAAGAGTGGCTTGACACAAGGAATGCGACAGCTGAAACCCATGTCTTGCATACGTCTCTCCGTAGTGGTTCTTGGAGCACTGACTCCAGCTGCAGTCCACTCTTTGTGAATCTCCCCCACATTTTTGAATGTGTTTTGTTTCACAATTCTCTCCAGGGTGCGGTTATCCCTATTGCTTGTACACTTTTTTGCTACCACATCTTTTCCTTCCCTTCGCCTCTCTATTAATGTGCTTGGACACAAAGCTCTGTGAACAGCCAGCCTCTTTTGCAATGACCTTTTGTGTCTTGCCCTCCTTGTGCAAGGTGTCAATGGTCTTTTGGACAAATGTCAAGTCAGCAGTCTTCCCCATGACTGTGTAGCCTACAGAACTAGACTGAGAGAGCATTTAAAGGCCTTTGCAGGTGTTTTGAGTTAATTAACTGATTAGAGTGTGGCACCAGGTGTCTTCAATATTGAACCTTTTCACAATATTCTAATTTTCTGAAATACTGAATTTGGGATTTTCCTTAGCTGTCAGTTATAGTTATCAAAATTAAAAGAAATAAACATTTGAAATATATCAGTCTGTGTGTAATGAATGAATATAATATACAAGTTTCACTTTTTGAATGGAATTAGTAAAATAAATATTCTAATTATATGACCAGCACCTGTATGTGTGCTGGGACCTAATAAAACTCAGATTGCATAGATTTTATCCTTAAAGTGTGCATACACAAAGTGTCTACAGGTTGTACACATACAGTACTTTTAAAGCAAATTTTGTTTTTTTAGAAACCCCAGTATGTGCATGAAAAATTGGGTACGAACATTTCAATGGCTGTTTTTGCATATGCAACATTTACTGTATACAGTAAATCAGTCCCGTTAGCCCTTTTCATACAAAGATTATGGAAAATACATGGAAAATGTGTCCAGGATTGTTTGATTTTTTGGATCATTCACACTGCCACTGAGTTTTTTCAGAATCTGTGCGTGCATTTACACATAATGTAAAGATCCTGTTATGACAAGATCATAAGGAGCGCATGATGTGCTGTTCTGTCATGCTGGTGAATGATCTCAGCTTCGGCGCGGATAGTGACAAGCTCCCTGATCTCTGCTTTAGTCCAGTTTGCCGACATTTCTCGCTGTGAATGACACAGGGATTTAAACGCAGATCAACAAAGAGCTGAAGCATAACTTCTGGTTGCGATGATATCATTGCATATGCTCATGGGTTTATTTTTTCTCAAAGGATCATTTGAGAAGAGTCCAGTTTCTCTCCAGCTACGCCAAGTGGAGTTGTGCTTTGAAGGGAAAATAGTGGCACCAAGCAAGACCCACTCAAAAGAGGAAGTACAGACTCCATTCACAGTCCACTCCCTCAGTCACCACATCGTGTGTCGTGGACTGAGGACAAGATATGGCTGAATGCACCATTTCCTTCTTCTCTGCTTCCCCTGCCTTGCTTAGAGCTGGACTCACTGTCACACAGTAGTACTGAGGAGGAATTTGAACCAGTCTTGAGCCCTTCTCTCTCCCAACAGCCATCCTGCCTACCCTTGGCAGATAAGGTGAAAGAACCGCCTTTCAGCAGTGGGGCAGGCTCTGGGTGGACTTGTGTCACCACAGCGGTGATTGAATAAAAGCATACAGGAGCTGTTGGAGCAGAAGGATGGGGCTTTTGTGTAGAGGCTGTCAGGACATTCGTAGAGCAAACTCTCACAGCTGGAAACGCTCCCAGGGTGACATGCACAGAGATGCTACAGGAAGTCCGTTCCTCTCTCACTGCCCTGAGAGAAACACTGTTTGACTATCCAGAGATCCAAAGCATCACAGATGGTCTCGGAGACATGCCTGATTTTGAACTGGGTACGACCTTAAGATGGTGAGAGGGTGTGATCTGTTACAAATAACACTTATGTAATCAGATTACTTTTAGATGTAACAAGTGATGTGATGTGTACTGAAACATAACAGCCTAGAATCTCATATGTTAAAAATGTGTTGATTCATCTCTCCATTTTCCCTTCTCTGCCCCACAGATGCAATACTCCATAAAGTAGCTTTAAAGCCGGTCTACACTCATCTTTTATGTTTGTTTGAAGATGGCACACAGAGATGATGGTACTCTGCAACGTTTATGTAAAATAGTTATTAAGATTGCACAGCATAGTCATTTTGAGCATTGTGGATGACAGTATTCTTGAGTCGGCCTTCCTGGTCAGTGTGTTTTCTAGTCTCTTGTGACAGAATTGTGGCATCCCATGTTATGTTGATATTGTATTATGCTATAATGGTGTCAGAGCATAATGTTTGGATCTCGACACTATAGTGTCTATAGTTCTTGTCTTGGTTTCTGTTCCTGAGGCATGTTGCACAATGCATAATGAACAGACTCAGGCCCAGTCCACACGTGCTTGTGTTTTCCTCCTATAAAAAATCTCAGCCCACATGGAAACACAAAAACACGCTATGAAGTGCTGTTAAGAGCATGCCAAACCAACAGATGGTGATATAACGCTAACCGTTAAAGCAATGTTGGCCAATCAGAAGTCAATGCACAGATTTGCCTCATGAAAACAAAAGAGACTGCGTCGCACAATCTGACATCAAAAATGGTAAAACAGCATGCACTTTGACACCAAAAGCCAAAATATTGGGTTTCTCCGGCAAAACTTTCACCGGTAACACTGCAAGCTGAGTTTCTTAAAATCTTCTACCTGGCAGGAGTTCGGTTTCAGTGACCTGATACTGTGTTTGCAAGTGGTTTTTGAAACTACCCGTGTTGGTGTGGATAGTGCTTTAGAGTTGAAGAGAATTCACCCTTAATTAATTTTGGTTCATGTTTTAGGATGCCATATATTCAATTTCTCTCAACAACCCAGGTTTGATGATAACTCATCATGCGCATGTACATAAAATACTGACGTTTGCACAAAACAACCAATAGCTTTCAAGAATAGGTGTACCCATTGTTCCATTGAAAAACAAGAAATTGTTATGCACGAATGTGAAGTTTAAAAACATATTAACCACAAAAGGAACACCTTTGCTGTGTTAGTAAGTTTTCACACAGTATATTTTTACAGGCTCACAAATAAGGATAAAACCAACTGAAAATGTATAACCCTACCATATGCATTTCATTTGATGAGCTTATTTGATAATAAATAATTTCTTAAAACTGTCGTCAAAGATAAAAAATTAAATTGAAAAAAAAAAAAAAAAATAATAATAATTTATAAGATTTGACTACCTGAACTCAAAAAGATTTTGGCAGCAGATTAAAATGAAATGCACGCTTTTATGAAGTGGTGAGTAATCACAATGTGGTCTTTAATTTCCTTGTGTTCATATCATCATAAAACATATGATTGTGTGTCTATCCCTAAAAGTTATTTCCCACTTCTTATTAACACTAAAGGGTTACCTCTGAGACTTTGCTCAAAGCTGAAAGGTCAAGTTTGCGTTCCCAGAATAAAGCTGGTCCTAATAACTGTGAAGCATAAGTTAACTCCACTGTAACCAATTTACCTGCTTCAGCCTGACAAAAAAAAAAAGAGTACAACCCAAACGTACATGTTTTGTGCAACAGACCTCATCGATCTAGACTTTCTGCCTTGTCTTTTGTGTTTACTGTTTGGAGCACATGGCTTTTGTTTCTGATGTACTTTGCTGTCTCATGTCTTATTCCTGCTCCCTTGTTTCCTTATCAATCCAATTATTGTTTAACTTCTCCCACCTGTTTTTCTTCTTTACCCTCCTTATTTGCTTTCCCATGTAATCTCATTTGCTTTGTACGAAATAGCCTTCTATATCCTTAAATAGTGCACTACTTGAGGGAACATCCATTTTTTAGTGGTGTCCGAAATTCATAGTGGACATTATTGAGTGGACCCATTCAACCCCACAATGCACTGCAATAATGAGTTTACAATCAATGTAAACTCACAACTAGTCGCTACTCCTCCAACGAGGTGCACAATGAATGAATTCTTGCATCTTGGCGACTCCGGTGAGCTCAAGTGTCCTAATTTACTCACTTGTATTCATTCACTTCTTCAAGTGAATTATATGAGTAGACTAATGTACGGTATATTAAATGAGGGCACACAGCCCTCATTTTTTTGCCGTCCTGTGTGAGTTTGTTATCTTATCAAGTTTCCTGTGTTTGCCTTTTTCATAAAAAATCTAGGCCTTGTTTCAGCATTATGTTATTTTCTATTTTGTCAGTAAAGCCTGTTCTGTTATTCTGCTGTTTGCTAGTGGGGTTTTGTCTGCAAACCTGACAATTATATATAGTGTTCAGTGTTTGTATACTGCAGAATATGGCATGCAGAAACACAACCACTTCAGATACTTCTGAGTATTCATGGCACATCAGGTATTCAGGAAGGAGATTAAAATATGTTCATTGTTTTATGTCAGGTGTGGTTTTTGGGGCAGATGAATTCCTGCCTTGCCTGACATAGATGTTACTGCGTAGTGATGTTACCACACTGCAGATTGACACTGACTACATGATGGAGTTACTGGACCCCACACAACTACAAGGAGAAGGTAGAAAGTTCACACGCGTACATGCACATATTGCTGCTCCGCCACTGACTCTTCCCTTTGTTATCCGCTTGTTAAAGTTGCAGTGTGGAAATTTTAGGAGGATCTGTTGACAGAAGTGCAATTTAATATACATCACTATATTATCAGTGGTGTATAAAGACCTTACATAATGAACTGTATTGTTTTTATTATCTTAGAATGAGGCGCTTCTCTCTACTTACACCTAGGGTCCCCTTACATGGAAGTCGCCATTTTGTGCCCGCCATGTTTCTACAGTAGCCCTAAACGGACAAACTGCTCTATATAGCGCGTTTCATCACTGTTGCCGTTGGTTGCAATTCACAATCTCACTGCTAGATGTCGCTAAAATCTACACACTGTGCTTTTTAAGTCGTGATGTAAAATATATTGTTTCCTGGTTCAAGCCTCACTGACTTCAAGAGAGTTCGCCGCGATTGCCTCCCGCCGGACCAATAACAAGTCATGAGGTGACAAAATTCCAATTTCCAAGGTGGAACTAATGTTCGCCGCGATTGCCTCCCGCCGGACCAATAACAATGGAACACCGGGCTAGTTCCGGGTTAGCGAAAAATCCCCACGAATGGGGTGATCAGCCGAAACCGCCGTCAGCTATGCACGTTGGGACACGTTGCCATTAGGGTAGGATAAAAGGAGAAAGGATGGACCAAAGCGGGGCGTGTTTTGGGGACTGTGAATCTCGGAGGAAATGTGAGCGGTAGAGAAGAGGAACCGGCCCCCGGCCACGGGCACGGCATTATGAGTCTGGGAGAAAGAGCACGCCGACTCAACCAGAAGGAGGAAATCGTTGGACAGTAAGATCATTTGTGAGAGAGACTGTGTGAAGTTCAATCGATCTCCATCCTCTCTCTCTTGTCTATGGGACTCCCTGATGTGAAGGCCAGGTCAGAAAATGGCCGACGGCCATCTATATATATATTTCCCACTGAGTGACCTCCAGTCGAAGGTCTCTGTCTTGACGCACTGTTTGGATGTGTGAAGTGTGAACTTAAACCCCGCCGGGTGTCCCATACTTACCTGAGTTTTTCTGTCACATTATAAGACGTAAGAAGAGGCTAACATTGTTGTACTCCACAGAGATTTGAGTGTATTATCTGACAGTCCATTGTGAAGAGGAATTCATACCTGAATGCTTACCCGACTGCTTTGCAGTGAAGCCCCTTTGGCCGTAAGTTCTCTGTCTGTCGTTACTGAAGAAGAGGATTACGTTAACTGTGCATTCACCTGTCTGCTGTGCAGTGAATTTCTCCCGTTGTAAGCTCTGTGTCTGCCAGTCCTTCAAGAGGAATTCATACCTGAATACTCACCTGACTGCTTTGCAGTGAAGCCCCTTTGGCCGTAAGTTCTCTGTCTGTCGTTACTGAAGAAGAGGATTACGTAACTGTGCATTCACCTGTCTGCTGTGCAGTGAATTTCTCCCGTTGTAAGCTCTGTGTCTGCCAGTCCTTCAAGAGGAATTCATACCTGAATACTCACCTGACTGCTTTGCAGCGAAGCCCTCCAGCCGTAAGTTCCCTGTCTGTCATTGTTAAAGAAGAGGAGTACGTATCTGTGTATTCTCCTGTCTGCTTTGCAGCGAACTTCTCCCGTTGTAAGCTCTGTGTCTGCCAGTCCTTCAAGAGGAATTCATACCTGAATACTCACCTGACTGCTTTGCAGTGAAGCCCCTTTGGCCGTAAGTTCTCTGTCTGTCGTTACTGAAGAAGAGGATTATGTAACTGTGCATTCACTGACATTTGTAGAAGAAGAGAAGTATATTTCGAAGGTCTCTGTCTGACATTTGTAGAAGAAGAGAAGTATATTACCCGAAATACGCACCTGAACGGTCCTACGGCAGCCTTCTCCCCCAGTTGTGAGTCCCGGCTCGTCTCTCCCAGTGGAAGACAGCGAAGCCACTTACCAGAACACTCCTCTACCTTGTACTCTCTGTGGGTCTCCGGCGGGTCCGCAGGACGGAACGACCCTGCCCAGAAGAGTCACCATTTTAGATTCCCTTTGCCCTTTTTAAACTTAATAAAATACTGAGTTACTTGAGGCCCTGTCTGTCGTCCTTGCCTAGCCTCTGTCCGACTCCCCAAGGGTGGTACGGGTCTTAGGGGTGGGTGCAGTCCGATTGGCCCGCCCCCTCCCACGTGACATAATTTGGCGTAGTCGGCAGGATTCCACCTTGGGTTGAGTAGACAGAGGCGGAGCAATGGCAGACGAAGATGTACTGGTGGGTCACCCACGTGTCATGCCCATCTTTATGAGAGCCCCATGGGCCCAAAAGTATGGAGGACCAGGTTCAGAACTCAGCTTGTCGGCGTGGAAAACTCAAGTGGAGTACTTGGCGGGCCTCCAAGGGTTAAACGCTACACAGAAGACTCAGTTAATTTTAATTTCATTCGAAGGTGACGCCAGGAGAGAAGTACAAGGGGCGCCGGAAGCAACCCGAGCCACAGCCTAGGCCTATAATAACAGCGTGCATAGCACTACTGGATATGTTCCGACGTACCTGATGTTCGGACGGCACGTACGGTTACCCACGGACTTATTGTTGGGATCCAGCCCTGCAGAGGAGGGGACCAGCCTAATGGAATGGTTGAGCAACCACCACCAGCGCCTCCACCTTGCTTATGAGCAGGGTTTCCTCCCGAATCGAACGAGCTGCGTGGAAGAACAAAAGATTATACGATCGGACAGCTCGTGAGGCTCCCCTGCTGCCAGGAGAAAGGGTCCTGGGTTAAAGACATTCGGCGCCAGGGAAAGGGAAAGTTAAGTGACCGTTTGGGAGCCCCGACCTTACGTGGTCCAATGACAACCCCGACCTGACCAGCCCGTGTACGTCCTTCGCCCTGAAGGGGGGAACCGGCGCAGAACGGGTATTGCATCGGAACCTGATCCGCCCTTGCCCCAACTACCCAAGGCCTGTAGATACCATCACCCCCACCGAAGAAAGAGCCCACCGAACCCCGATGATAGGTTGGGCAGTGGTCCCAAGGGGACCGGCCATTGAACCCGAGCAAGCAAATTTCCCCTCGCCCCCAAGACGATCCCAGCGGGATAACCGAGGCCAGCCTCCGGCACGGTACGGAGACTGGGTAGAGCCACCACGTTCTAGGGACTAGAACGGTTTGGTGGGGGGGTATGTCACGAGGTGACAAAAATTCAATTTCCAAGGCGGAGCTAATGTTCGTCGCGATTGCCTCCCGCCGGACCCAATAACAACGGAACACCGGGCTAGTTCCGGGCGTAGCTTAGCGAAAAATCCCTGCGAATGGGGTGATCAACCGAAATCGCCGGCAGCTGTGCACGTTGGGACACGTTGCCATTAGGGTAGGAGAAAGGATGGACCAAAGCGGGGCGTGTTTTGGGGACTGTGAATCTCGGAGGAAATGTGAGCGGTAGAGAAGAGGAAGTGGGGCCGGCCACGGGCACGGCATTATGAGTCTGGGAGAAAGAGCACGCCGACTCAATCAGAAGGAGGAAATCGTTGGACAGTAAGATCATTTGTGAGAGACTGTGTGAAGTTCAATCGATCTCCATCCTCTCTCTCTTGTCTATGGGACTCCCTGATGTGAAGGCCAGGTCAGAAAATGGGCGACGGCCATCTATATATATATTTCCCACTGAGTGTTGAATTGTAGTGATGAGATGCACTGTTTGGATGTGTGAAGTGTGAACTTAAACCCGCCGGGTGTCCCCTACTTACCTGAGTTTTCTGTCACATTATAAGACGTAAGAAGAGGCTAACATTGTTGTACTCCACAGAGATTTGAGTGTATTATCTGACAGTCCATTGTGAAGAGGAATTCATACCTGAATGCTTACCCGACTGCTTTGCAGCGAAGCCTTTTGGCCGTAAGTTCTCTGTCTGTCATTACTGAAGAAGAGGGTTACGTATCTGTGTATTCTTCTGTCTGCTTTGCAGCGAACTTCTCCCGTTGTAAGCTCTGTGTCTGCCAGTCCTTCAAGAGAATTCATACCTGAATGCTCACCTGACTGCTTTGCAGTGAAGCCCCTTTGGCCGTAAGTTCTCTGTCTGTCATTACTGAAGAAGAGGGTTACGTATCTGTGTATTCACCTGTCTGCTTTGCAGTGAACTTCTCCCGTTGTAAGCTCTGTGTCTGCCAGTCCTTCAAGAGGAATTCATACCTGAATACTCACCTGACTGCTTTGCAGTGAAGCCCCTTTGGCCGTAAGTTCTCTGTCTGTCATTGCTGAAGAAGAGGATTACGTATCTGTGTATTCACCTGTCTGCTTTGCAGTGAACTTCTCCCGTTGTAAGCTCTGTGTCTGCCAGTCCTTCAAGAGGAATTAATACCTGAATGCTCACCTGACAGCTTTGCAGTGAAGCCCCTTTGGCCGTAAGTTCTCTGTCTGTCGTTACTGAAGAAGAGGATTACGTAACTGTGCATTCACCTGTCTGCTTTGCAGCTAATCTCTCTGGTCGAAGGTTTCTGTCTGACATTTTTAGAAGAAGAGGAGTATATTACCCGAAAATACGCACCTGAACGGTCCTACGGCAGCCTCCTCCCCCAGTTGTGAGTCCCGGCTCGTCTCTCCCAGTGGAAGACAGCGAAGCCACTTACGAGAACACTCCTCTACCTTGTACTCTGTGGGTCTCTGGCGGGTCCGCAGGACGGAACGACCCTGCCCAGAAGAGTCACCATTTTAGATTCCCTTTGCCATTTTTAAGCTTAATAAAATACTGTGTTACTTGAGGCCTTGTCTGTCGTCCTTGCCTAGCCTCTGTCCGACTTCCCAAGGGTGGTACGGGTCTTAGGGGTGGGTGCAGTCCGATTGGCCCGCCCCTCCTGGGTGACATTATCACACATTTATGCTAAGCTTTTTAAACTCACAGTGAACACTACATTCTCCAAGGCATACCGGACACTAACATTTTCATGTAGCAAATCGCTGTATTGTCATCTGGGACTTCAATATGGAGATAGATGATAGGATCATGTTTCTTAAAGCTCACCGTGAGTGTGTATTAGTATTTTGCTTGAGCAAACTTTGTGTTTGCTTAAGCATCTGATAGCGTTTGGACTTTGGACCCGGAAGCGGTGTCGTTGACGTCAGACCTAACGTGGATAGTAAGATAATAATACAAATCATCTCCTAATATCTTCTGTCTCTCCTAACTTAGCCTTAATGTCAAGTTACATTGTGAGGAAGATTTTATCCCCAAAATGTAGCTGAAACTGAAATCATCTAGTAAAGTTTTACTTGGGAAAAACTATCACTCAAAAAAGTTGTACTTTGTGCTTATCTTGGCCACAGAAATGACACGCTTTACCTTTTCAACACAAACTACTGTTGTGTTCATGACAGTACATTTCTCTCTTACTTTCTCAGGTGGCTACTACCTTATGTCACTGTATGCCGCCCTCTTTTACATCAGCAGCTTCAGGCCGCATCTGGCAAAGCAGCAGCTCAGTGCAGAAGCTCAGTCGTCTCTGAGCCAATGGCACCGCAGACGTACCCTCCACTGCAGCCAATCACGACGCAGCAGAAAATCGAAGAACCATACGCAAGCACACAGGCTGACAGATGGAAGCCGTACCACATCAACTGACAGCAACACAACCGTCTCTAGTGTAGAGAAAACACAAGAGTGCATGAGTTTGAGTGAAGAGTTGGAGGTCGTAAAGGAAGAAGAGGATTTAAATGAACAACAAATAAAGTCAACAGAGACATCGTGTATCGACAGACCTAAAGCAGAGAATTTTGGTAGAGGGGTCTAGTGTAGGCTGGAATTAAGATGAATGAAAGTAAACTAAATCCTGAGAGCATGAAGAAATGCTATTTTAAAAAGTATTAGCCTGCTGTTGATCATACTTGGGTTAGATCTCTGAAATAAATATATGCTAAATACATTTTAGTGAAGCTTAATTAAATATATTTTTTGAATTTGAAAATATATTTAGTTTTAACATTAATATATTAACATATATTTCAAAATGTATTTCAGGGTTAACAAATACAAAAACAGATTTTTAATTTTACAACCCATATGGCAAAAAAAAAAAAAAAAAAAAAAAATCCTGGCCAAAATATAAAAGTTTGTGTAAAATGTATAAAGTATAAAATGTTTAAGTATGTATAAAATATTAAATTATAAGTATATTTTTGCAGTTGAAAATATTTATTTTAATCTTTTCAAACCTGTTATGTTTACAGGTTTGTAACATACAAAGTTTTTCTTCCGATGCGATGTGAATATAAATTCTTTTATATATATAAAGTTTAATAGTTATATATATAATTATTATTTATTTGTTTATTTTTTTTTTATAATAATATATATCAAAATATACAAAAAAGTGCCAAAAAATATTATTGGTGAAAAATACATTTTTGTAAACATATTTCAAAATAATTTCATTACATATATTTTTTTGGCCATTTTTTGGTATATTTTGAAATATATTTAAAATTATATTTGAAAATATATATTTTTGCCGTATGGGCCAAGTATTTAGTTTAAGTGCCCTGCACTGTTTGTGCTACAGACATGAATGACCTGTATGACTCAGATTTACATTTTCTTAAAGATAAGAATATTCATTTTTTATATTTTCACAAACGTTTTTGATCATGTGACCACCAGCAGGGGGAGCAGAGGAGATTTTTTTTAAACATCCATATTCCTGTGACCACTAGGGGGAACTGTTGAATTTATTTTCATGTACATCTAAGGTTTTTTTTTATTTAAATATTACAAAAAAGTAGTGTTGTATTTTTACTGTGTTGAAAAAAGTAAATTTTTATTATTTATATTCACTGCATTATTTAAATGTGTTTCTTTTGTAGACAGTTTTGATTTTAACTGTCACCTGTCAATTGAACCCAAAAAACACGTATGTAGGCCTAGGTTAAGAAAAAATGTGTACAAATTACCCATCTTTAGAAATCTTACAGGCCCTTACGTAGCACACAAACTCTGTAAGGATTTTGTAAACATGCACAAATTATAACTGTTTAAAAAATGTATGCACTTTTTTCATCATGTGATGCATCATGCTTGGATGTATAATTCACCCAGCACAGGGCAGAAATGAGATAAATGGCCTTTGCTTGTAATTTAATGAAATAAACAGATGATGTGTCTTTTTTTTTTAAACACAGACACACATACAGGATCACATCTGATTTGATTGACAGATCTGTGACTGTAAGCTTAAAATTTACTGTTTTATTTGAAGTTGCTGTTAATAGAGATTAATAGAAAAGAGGGCTGTGTTTAATTCTCCCCAGCACTTTCAAACCAATTATTTTCAACATTAATCTAACAGATGGATCATTAACAACCAGCCTGGATTCATCCTTCACCTCTTGCTTTTCACACTTCAATTCTGTGTTTTTCCCTCTAGTTTATTGTTGTTGTTGTTGTTGTTGTTTTTAACAGCTCATTTGTGATAGCTGTAAACTTTGATGTTAACAGTTTTTTACAAGGTTTGTATAACAGTATCTGAGGGTTTGAGTCAACCTTTTAACTGCATAAATGTATTTTCCTTTTAAAGCTGGTGCCAGGTTAAATACCTTGTCTCTAAATTTCACAATTTTATAAAATGTATTTTTTTATTTCTTTTTTTAAACATCAGAAACTAATTTTAGATATTCGTTTACCTTTTCTTTACCTTCAATTATTATTTAACTTTATTAATAAATGTTGTTAACATGCTTTACACACCATATACCGTAACAGTGTGGGTTAATGTTACAGTTATATTACAGTGTTGTAAAAGTGTTGTTTTTTAAGTAAGAGATCCCTGGGAAATATTCAACAGAGTAAAAAAGTGTCAAACTAGTCCCTGTCTCCCTACTGCACAAGAGTTGCAGTACAATACAAGCCATGTGATGGTCATCCTGATATCTAGAAAGACTGATGCCAGATATAATGCAGATAAATTTGACAAATTACATTTTAACACCAAATGAGTTCCACACAACTTTGGTTTGGACAAAAATATTCTAGCGAATATAAAGCAAAAGTGTTTGAGGAACATTCGGTTAATATCATTATCTCATTTTTTTGATGGAGGTGGCATTGAGGCTTTTGCATCTGAGCTCCTCATATTTCTCACTTATCTCCGAATGGCCAAATATATGCAGATGAATCCATCTGGTCGATTCATATGGGTCTGCTTTATCACTTTACCATCATACCAAGGTACTGAAGTGCTTTGTTAAGGATTTTTGCCGGTTTTCATATGTTGACTTTAGAAAAAGTGACAGTTTTTTAATCTGCAGCCAAAACACACAGAACAAATATTGATCAACTGCATTATCTTTTATCCTCAGAAAATAAACTTACTTATTTTTATATCCTACCAATGCAAACTAAAACTAACATAAATGCATTTATTATTTAAATTTAGCCTAGTTTTTACTCCGTTTCCCACCATACCCACCAAAGCCACAGCTTTTTCCTTTATATGCCTCAGCACTGGGTGTTTCTTCAGTGATAAACCTTATTCATGTGTATATTTATTATGTATATAAAAAAACACACATTCTAGGGCTGTCAAATGATTAATCACGATTAATCACATCCAAAATAAAAGTTTTGTTTACATAATATATGTGTGTATACTGTGTATATTTATTATGTATATATAAATACACACACATACATGTATATATTTAAGAAAAATATGTTATGTTTATATTAAATATATTTATATATAATATAAAATATAAGAATATAAATATATAAATGTATATACATGTAAATATTTTCTAAATATATAATTTATGTGTGTGTATTTATGTATACATAATAAATATACCCTGTACACATACATATATTATGTAAACAAAACTTTTATTTTGGATGTGATTAATCGTGATTAATCATTTGACAGCCCTAATTTATTCACAAGGTGGATTAGTTAGCTAATCGTGAAGACGTAAAAAATTAATACATTTATATAATTTACATTTGCAAAACAATTATATATAAGAAAAGCTAATGGATACTGGAGGAATTCTTGAAAAGAAAGTAAAGTATCAGGGCTCATGGTGACCTTTAAAGGGTCTCTTCCTGTTAACCCTTGAGTGAACTCTGACCCCTGCTGCAGGCTGCATCTATCACATCAGCTCAGTTGACATGAACACGGAGCCACTGCACCACTCGTGTGTCTACAACAGTTTGGCAGACATTTGTTATGATGACCAGTAAAGTCCCACAGGTATGAGCTAACTTTTGTTGTTGTTATTTTACATAATTTCTACTAGTGCCAGTCAATAAACAAACTGTCAAACTGATTCTAAACAACAGGTTAAAATGGTGCTTGCTTTTGTAAAAAAATATAAGTGTCCTCTTATTGTTGTTCTCTGTGAAAAGACAGACAATGTTTAAGGCCCAAGTATACGTTGTTTTTAACGTGCACACGAGCGTACCCGCACAGTATACAGGCTTGCAAAGTATACTTCATTGGACGCAGGCAACAAATTGCAATACATCTCCTGGCCACATACAACAGACATTAAAATAACACAGATCTCACAAAAAACATCAAACAAATACCTCAAAAAAATAATAAAACCAAAACATTAAAAACACACCTTAAAGGGTTAGTTCACCCAAATATTAAAATTATTTCATTAATGACTCACCCTCATGTCGTTCCAAACCCGTAAGACCTCTTTGGAACACAGTATAAAGATATTTTAGATTTAGTCCGAGAGCTTTCAGTCCCTCCATTGAGAATGTATGTACAGTATACTGTCCATGTCCAGAAAGGTGATAAAAACATCTTCAAAGTAGTCCATGTGACATCAGAGGGTCCGTTAGAATTTATTGAAGCATCGAAAATACATTTTGGTCCAAAAATAGCAAAAAAAACTACGACTTTATTCAGCGTTGTCTTCTCTTCCAGGTCTGTTGTGAGCGCGCGTTCACAACACTGCAGTTTAGTGCTATCCGGTTCGCAAACGAACTCACTCGATGTAACCGGATCTTCTTGAACCAGTTCACCAAATCCGAACTGAATCGTTTGAAACGGTTCGCGTTTCCAATAAGCATTAATCCACAAATTACTTAAGCTGTTAACTTTTTTAATGTGGCTGACACTCCCTCTGAGTTCAAATAAACCAATATCCCGGAGTAATTCATTTACTCAACCAGTACACTGACTGAACTGCTGTGAAGAGAGAGAACTGAAGATGAACACCTCCGATCAATTTAAAAATTTCAAGTCACTGGAGGCTCACCTCCAGTTCACAAATGGATGGGGTGCAAGATCTGTGAAGCTTGTCTATCATACGTGCAATAATCCACTGTTTTCGCAGTGGTGACACAAACACACTTGACACACACTACACCTATCAAACTCTGCATATACAAACCTTCAATAATCAAACGTTCAATAGCGGTTGTTTGTTACACTTCAGGAGTAATTACTCACCTATCATACGTGCAATAATCCACTGTTTTCGTCCGGTAGTTCTGTAATCCGGTATAATATTGACGAACATTCACCTCAGACACAACCCACCGTTCACCAAAACAAGACACTTAACTTCCTATTTGAAGTTCGTTCCAGTTGTGACGTCGGCCTCGCCTGATTGGTGGCTGGTGAACCAATTTAAAGGGATATTTTAATAACTAACCTAGTGGGAATATCAACGTAATAAAATATTATTGCAAAATGTCTGTATTTATTTGTGCAGAAAAAAAGCTTTTTTTTTGTATTATGTCAATTCTTTTTTTAGGTATGCACTCCCAGCGGCTGAATGAACCTCCACTTCAGCCATGGGTTATCCTCAGCCTCCTGTGGCAAGGTCGATAATGGGCACTGCACATGCATGGCTGGCATTGCTGAGTCTTGCACCCATGTTGGGGCTTTGCTGTTCAAAATCGAGGCAGCAGTGAGGATACAGGGGACCAAGACGGTTACAGATGATCCAGCATACTGGATGATACCCTCTAATGTGGACAAGGTTCGAGCGGAGGTGGCCCACAAAAATGATTTCTCCTCTGGTGCTGCCCAACGGAAAGAAACTAGACCGGCGCCTCAGTGGAGAAAAAGGCAGGTCAGGCATTCGTACCCATGCTGGTAACATGAGTTCATGTGAACACAACCCCCACACTTTCTGACCTGTCACCTCTTTTAAGCATTTTGCACACACACAGCACGGCTGTCAAGTCAAGTCAAGTCATCTTTATTTATATAGCGCTTTAAACACAAAAAAGATTGCGTCAAAGCAACTGAACAACATTAATTAGGAAAACAGTGTGTCAATAATACAAAATGACAGTTAAAGGCAGTTCATCATTGAATTCAGTGATGTCATCATGCAGCTCAGTTCAGTTTAAATGGTATCTGTGCAATAATTTGCAATCAAGTCAACGATATCGCTGTAAATGAAGTGTCCCCCAACTAAGCAAGCCAGAGGCGACAGCGGCAAGGAACCAAAAGTCCATCAGTGAGAGAATGGAGGGAAAAAAAAACCTTGGGAGAAACCAGGCTCAGTTGGGGGGCCAGTTCTCCTCTGACCAGACGAAACCAGCAGTTCAATTCCAGGCTGCAGCAAAGTCAGATTGTGCAGAAGAATCATCTGTTTCCTGTGGTCTTGTCCCGGTGGTCATCTGAGACAAGGTCTTTACAGGGGATCTGTCTCTGGGGGCTCTAGTCCTGGTCTCCGCTGTCTTTTCAGGGCTGTAGAGGTCCTTTCTAGGTGCTAATCCACCATCTGGGCTGGATACATACTGGATCCGGGTGACTGCAGTGACCCTCTGATCTGGATACAGACTGGACTCTGGTGGCTACGGTGACCTCGGAAATAAAGAGAAAAACAGACTTATATTAGCATAGATGCCATTCTTCTAATGATGTAGCAAGTACATCGGGTGTTATGGGAAGTGTGTTCCCGGTTTCCGGTTTACCTAATTAATGCAGCCTAAAAAAAAATCCTTTAACGGATTTGGATATTAGAAGTGTATTAGTATGTTATGTGTAAGCCAGGTTAAAAGAGATAGGTCTTTAATCTAGATTTAAACTGCAAGAGTGTGTCTTGCCTCCCGAACAATGTTAGGTAGGTTTATTCCAGAGTTTGGGCGCTAAATAGGAGAAGGACCTGCCGCCCGCAGTGACTTTGATATTCTAGGTATTATCAAATTGCCAGAGTTTTGAGAATGGAGCGGACGTGGAGGACTATAATGTAACCAAGAGCTCGTTCAAATACTGAGGTGCTAAACCATTCAGGGCTTTATAAGTAATAAGCAAGATTTTAAAATCTACACGATGTTTGATAGGGAGCCAGTGCAGTGTTGACAGGACCGGGCTAATATGATCATACTTCCTGGTTCTAGTAAGAAGCTCTAGCTGCTGCATTTTGGACCTAACTGGAGTTTGTTTACTAAGCGTGCAGAACAACCACCCAATAGAGCATTTAACAAAAATAGTCTAACCTTGAGGTCATAAACGCATGGATTTAACATTTCTGCATTTGACATTGAGAGCATCGGCCGTTAATTTAGATATATTTTTGATGAGATGGAAAAATGCAGTTTTACAAATGCTAGAAACGTGGCTTTCTAAGGAAAGGTTGCTATCAAATAGCACACCTAGGTTCCTAACTGATGACGAAGAATTGACAGAGCAGCCATCAAGGCTTAGACAGCATTCTAGGTCATTACAATGCAGAGCTTTTAGGCCCTATAATTAACACCTCCGTTTTTTCAGAATTTAGCAGTAAGAAATAACTAGTATCATCCCAGTTTTTTATATGCGACTATGCATTCCGTTAGTTTTTCAAATTGGTATGTTTCGCCAGGCCGCGATGAATGAAATAGAGAGATGAGTATCATCAGCATAACAGTGAAAGCTAACGCCGTGTTTCCTGATGATATCTCCCAAGGGTAACATGTAAAGCGTGAAGAGTAAACGGCCCTAGTACTAAGCCTTGCGCGGTACTCCATACTGCACTTGTGAACGATATTGTGGATTATACCTCGTCATTCACTGCTACGAATTGATGGCAGTCATATAAGTACGATTTAAACCATGCTAATGCACTTCCATTAATGCCAACAAAGTGTTCTAGCCTATGCAAAAGAATAGTGTGGTCAATAGTGTCGAAACGCAGCACTAAGATCCAATAGCACTAATAGAGAGATACAACCACGATCAGGATGACAAGAGCAGGTCATTTGTAACCCTAAGGGAGAGCAGTCTCAGTACTATGATACGGTCTAAAAATCCTGACTGGAAATCCTCACAGATGCCATTTTTCTCTGTTTGTCTGACGGGGATGGAGGACTATTATCAACATTATACAGACCCTGTCTCCCCTCGCATACTGCCAAAGGCTTGCTGCGGCTTCATGATACAGGCAAGTATGGATGTGAGTTGTCTCTCCTCCAACAGCACTGTGAGAGGGCCTCGCAGACATGACTGCAGTAAATGAGGCACAGGCAGCTCTGGTGGAAGCCGAAACAAAACGGCAAATACTTATCACCAGCCTGGTACGCCCTGAGAGCAGCTAGGATAACCGCATCCAACATCCATGCCATTGTGGTTACATTAGACAATAAGCCTTGACAAAATTCCCCAAAACCCCCGGAAAGTAATTCATATGTTGTCTAGGAAAATATCCAAAACCTGGTTTAAAATGTTTCCCAATGAGAACAAGATACAAGAACTACACCAAGCTTAGCTAAAAATAAATAAATAAATAAATAAATTAGGCTACTGTAATGTTATCCACTCGTCATTATTTTTGGTCAGATAACCAGTTTGGTCAGTGAACTGAGTGATCAACTGAATTAATTGATAAATGTATGCTAACTCCCACTTTTTTTTATTCAGTGACTGTACAATTCGGACAGTTCCGAACCTTCTTCTGCATCCATGTTTAATAAATACCTCCTAAAACGTGCCAGTTTACGCTTGTCAACATTGCGTCCGCGCCTCTTTTTGCCTCCAGCTATGCCCCGCCCACCCGTAGACATTGCAATGTTTACAAACTTTTAAGGGGTCTATAGTTTTTGTCCTTGGTGTGAACACAACCACGTGACTTATAAAGGCGTTTCAGAATGCTAATGACCATGAGCGCTAACGAGCATGATGCTTTAAGAACACGTGGGATTTATTAACAATGATTACTTAACTGGTGTGCATAAGAACTGCATGTGCATGTTTGATAAATACAGATTATTATTATTTTTTTATTTTTTTTTTTGATATACGCACACACTATATGTCATTTGTAGAACAAAAATGTAGAACATTTTTAGGGGTGGCAACGTTCCACTCTTGGGTCGACGATGGCCAATAGTACGTGCGCTGTCTGGTTCCCTTACACCCAGCAACTGCTGTTTTTTGGCTGATCGGATTCCTTGCAGCACATTAGTCATACTTTTCTACTGCCCATACGATATGGTATGATGATTGAAAAAAATCTATTCTTTGTATGTTAAAGAAAAAGTCGAGGCCTCTATTTAAGATTGGTTGTCAGAGCTTTCCTCCACCCTTCATGTGGAAAGACTTCAATAAGTGACGGCACTAAAGGTTCTAATGACAAACACTGTTATTTAACAGACCTTTGCTAAATTATAACAATCAAACACACATTCAATAAATTGTCAAAATAGTGTAAAAATTAACAGTTTTATTTTGGAAGACAAAATAAGTCTGTAAAAAAAAATTAAAAACGGTATAAAACCTGTGGTAAGATGGTCGATGCAATGGCTAACTGACAGCAAAAGAAGTGGCAAAAACTCCAGGAAAAGTCCATGGAAAGTCCTTTTTTATTCTTGGGATCCACAAGTTTCAAACAGACATAGCAAAAAAACCAAAGCAAACTATCAAAGAAATGGGCAAGTTGAACCCAGGGAAAAAACAAAACAAAAGAAAACTTATTTAAAGTACAACTCAGGACATAACAGAAAACTAAAGAAAAAACCTAAATAGTTGGCTACTGTTCCAACAAACACCCGTCCTCCATTCAGACATTTCCACTACTCTTTTATACCCTTGGCCCCTCCCCTAGTTTTCAAACGGACCAATCATAACACTCCATTTGTTAAACGGTACATTTCACACTTCACATAGACTTTCAACCTCACTAGTCACACCCATAATGAAGTTCTCCTTTAACCAAAGGCTTCCCTCCCTAATAATTCATCAAAGTATACATAATACAAGACATTTTAATCCAAGCACATCCTTAATTGTGTAACTACTCCTCCCCTTCAGAATGCCATAAAACTGGTTTCCTGTTTCGCGGGCACGTGCTTCTTTTGGGCTTTCCAGGAAACCGGTAAGACACAGAAACGAAACATGTTACTATTCACACATTTCTTCACTTTAACACTATATTGAATGTTTCACATTACCAGCAGTCACCATGGAATGAGCACCTTCCATGTTACTGTTTCTAAGTAAAACAAACAAAATAAAGATCGTTGCCAAACATGTCTATGGTGTTTTCATTTGACCCATGTGTGCCATGCATTCAAAACGGATTAAAAATCATCTCCGTAAACATGTAATCTAAATAAAATGGAATGATTCAGTTGATAAAATTACAGTATATATCTTCAATTAAATACAACATTTTAACTACTAGTAGTTATCAGTTAACAAATTCTCAAACTTTAGGATTAAAGTGAAATTTTCTAAAAACATACTGAACACACAAAACTGATATATTTACAAGATTTCACACCACTATTGATTCTAAACATTAAACAATTTAAATTTAAAGGAACACACTCCACTTTTTTGGAAATATGCTCATTTTTACAACTCCCCCAGAGTTAACCAGTTGAGTTTACCCGTTTTCGAATCCATTCAGCCCGATCTCCGGGTCTGCGGCAATCGGTACCACTTTTAGCATAGCTTAGCGATAGATCATTGAATCGGATGATCAGTGCCTGAAAACTTTAATGCCAGTCACGTTGGAATTTACCTTAGTCTGGGGACTATTTTCAGGCACTGCGTAATATCATTGCATCACCCATGCATCACAGCAAAGTTCCTTGATTATTACGCAGGAATGAGAGTATAGTTCCTAGTCAAATCGGTCTAGAAAATCGCAACTTTTCATTTTCCATAGATCTTAGTACACGATGTAACTACAGTTTACAAGTTACAAGTTTTAAATAGGAAAAATAGAAAACTCTTTGGTAATTTTTTTGGAAAGAGATGCTATACATGTTCTAATCAGATTCAATGATCTATGCTAAACTATGCTTTAAAGTGGTTACCGCCAGACCCGGAGATCGGCTGAATGGATTCGAAAAAAAAACGGTAAAAAAACTGTTTAACTCTGGGGAAGTTTTAAAATTAGCCTATTTCCAAAAAAAGTGGAGTGTTCCTTTACATTTTTAGTATTCAGATGTAAATTAAACATTATAAACCAATTATTCTCTAACAGCTCTTCAGAGCCCCAGGAGGAACTGGAAAAACTGAATAAAAATATGATTTTTCTAAGTGTCTTGTTAGGGTTACTATCATGATTGAGGTCATGATTTCTCATTTGAAAAGGGTGGGAAGAAAAAATACTAATTGTGCTGTGTTTTTGGCTTGTATTTTTTCCAAATCGGGTTTATATATTTTTTTTACAATATTCTTCCTGACCCCTATGGGCCCCGCATAGTTCTGATAATAAATATTATACTGTCTTTTTAGTTCAGAATCCTAACTATAACAAGTGTATTAATATGTTAAATCAAAACATACAACAACAAAGTGTACCAGATGTGACCGATACAGCAAATAATGAGCAATCCTGCAAACGGCCAGTAATCAGCTCGATCCTTGGTGCATCTGGGAAGAAAAAAAGGACACACTATGATTCTCTCAAAAAGGATGATTTAAATTATTTTTGTTTCCTTTAAACAAGCTTAATAAATTGTATGTTTGTCTTGTATCTAAACCTTTGTTCTGATGTGACAAAAAAGTGCATCATCAAAAAGAGGAACATGTAGATTCACAACAATGGACATTCTTTCCAGGGGTATCATTGCAAGGTAAACATCTAAAAATGCCAATTTTGTATTATAAAATAAAAACACAAAATATTTTGTATTAACTGGAGGTGTTTTCAGACTGCTATAATATGGGTAATGAGGGTCTTTCTCTTAATATTCTCCAGGGAATGAAATAAAGGATTGATGATGATATGCGTTAAAAAAAAAGAAGGTCTATTCTCCTTGTGTGCGATTATTAAAGTATTGGAGATAGTTTCACCCAAAAATTAATATTCTGTCATCATTTACTCACCATCATGTCTTTTCAAACCTGAAATTTCAGCAGAAATTTCGGCAGACATGTTCATGTTTGCCTGACTGTGAACTATCCCTTCAATTCATGTGTGCCAAACTCCTGGAGGGCCAGGAGTGTAGCTCCAAAGGACCTGCCTGGATGTTTCTGGTAATCCTGAGGATCTTGATTAGCTAGTTCAGGTGAGTTTAATTAGGGTTTGAGCTCAAATCTGCATGACAGTGGGCAAATTCCAATCAATAATATATATATATTTTTTTTACCTTTGGAACTTATTTAAAACCTTATAATGAAATGTATGTGTGTAAAATAGCAAACCCAAACAAACAACTCAAATTATTAATTGAACTCTTCCACCATATCCCTGTTGATTTTCTATGATTTCTTTCTTCCGATGAACACAAATGATAA